>NW_009192016.1:0-49977 GCF_000690835.1 Fulmarus glacialis
CTCCCGCCCAACTTGGTGTCGTCTGCATTTCTTAATTCTTAAGTCATTTCTTAAAAGTCTGTCTTCTGGGCCTGAAGCCGGGATCTCGCACAGCCTTTGCCCACATATTAATCATCCTTCTTGTCACTCTCGGTCTGGGCCCCTGTTATCTGCCTGGCTGCGGTCTTTGCCTTTCTGCCGGCAGCCAGCGGCCAGAGGCCGTGCTTCCCCTCTTCCCCTGCTGCAGCTCCTCCACAAAGCACGCTCCTGCTCGCCGGCCCGTGCTGCAAGAGGGGATGCTCCACCTCAGAGGTGTTCAGAAATGATTATATCACAGGGAAAAGACAGACTTGGTGGCAGGGGAGCTACATGTTTTGGAAACATGTAGATGCAAAGTGATGCCGCGGGAGAGCTTGATGTGGAGATGGTTGCATGGGAAAAACTGTGCGGGTGCCAATCCTGCCTTGAGAGCCGCAGCAGTGCAAAGGCACCTGGCAGGGGACAGTGCTGACAGCAGACATGCTGGGAGGTGGCGATGCCGGCGGTGAGACCCTGGTCAGGCTAGGAAAGATGTGCAGGACAGCTGAACTTACAGCAAGAAAAGCATAGCCCAGGTACCGTGGTCTGTTTGACGGGACCACAAGCAGCAAAGTGCGTTTGCTGAGTGAGTCTTGGGGGTGGGAAGCTGGAGAGACGGGCATTTGTGCGGCTCCTGTGCACAGCCCAGACAGAGCCCAAGCCACGGAGCAGGGCAGGCACAAGGAACCAAGCAGTGATGTGCTGCCACGGGTGCAATAGCGGGCCAGGAGAAAAGCAAAGCCCAGAGGGAGAAAAAGATATTACCAGGGCTTTTATAAGGTGCGTAATTAAAACATTCCTCCATGAGGGGAGGGATCTAGGAGATCGCCAACCGCACTGATTCATGCTAGCGTAGGGGAAGAGGCTGCGGTGGGAGCTCTCTAGGAGCTGCTGGTGGTCTTGACCACCCCATCAGCAGCAGGGCTGTCCCCCAGCAAAGAGGCTGTCAAAGCCAGGCTGAGCCTGCTGGCAGCTTCCAGTGCTCACATAAAACAAGGCGATTTTTATAGGCACCACGAATGGCAGATTTTGGAGTGAGAAGGGGGAAGGGGACCGGAGGCAAGTTTTTAACTATCGCAGCTCATGTGCAGTGATTGAGATGGCGATGTTTCTTTCAGCAGCTCTAGCAGCTGTGGTTTGGAGTTGCAATCCTGCCAGCCATGTGCATTCAAGCATCGTGAATGTCCCCAAAAGACGGGTGGCTTGTTGGAGGGGTTTTTTAATTGTTCACCGTTGTTTGTTTCCTTCTGTCTTCTGGGCTTTCATGGTTTCAGAGCTTCCTTCTTGACCAGTGGGGTTGGTCCCAAACCCTTTTTAAAAAAGACCCTTTTGAAAAGCCAAAAGCAGATATTCTCATGCAATTATACGATTTCAGAGCTGAGGTTTTAAAAAAACCAAACAGACAATGAGCTATTGCTATGGACTGTTAGCAATGCTGGGGTTTGGTTCTGGAAGGGGCCTGGTATGGGGGAGAAGAAATCTTCCTCTGCCAGTGAAATCTCGGTTGCTACAAATAAGCAAATTCCATCATTCAGCCCCCAAAATTCCCAGCCTGCAAACATGCGCGTTACTTGCTGCCCTGCTGTGAAGCTCCGCATCTTCCCTCCTCCCACCCACCGGCTGTCTCTCTGGTACATCGCCCATCCTTTCTTCTGAGCCTGCTTCAGCAAAGGATGCTCTTCCTCCAGAAGAGCTTCCCCCAAACACTCTCCTCCTCTAAGAAATGGTCTCTGAGGATCGACCACTTACGAAAGCCACTGTTTCCCTGACGTGTTGTTATCCAGGCTCTTATTTTCGCTCAGTCCCTGAGCGGGCTGCCTTTTGTTCTCCATCTGCAGAGAGAGAGGTATTCAAGCAAACTTTTGCCAGCAAGTCAGGTTTCTGCCTGCGTTGGTAACCCCATGCCAGCGAGGTTAGTGGAGGTGCAAGGGTTAAGATAGGCTAACACTGGGGACAAAAGCAATGGATTTATTAAATGAAGCAGAAAATCCTACTATTTTCTTTCCTGCCCTTGCTGGAAAATACTTGCCTACTCTCCTCCCAACTTGTATGAAAAACCTTGCAGGAAATTAAACCGTTTCAACTATATTTTTTCTGGTTGCAACAGTTTCTAACAGGTCAAAACACTCTTTGGCCAGCAGCAGCCACTTCTTCTTCCTCCCTCCACATCTGGCACGGCAGGGTTTTACCACCCATCCTTGATAAAGTTTTTTTCTCCCTCTTCTCTGATCCACCTCAGGTTCTCCACCATTAGAAATGCCTTGCCCTCTTGCCACCAGCCTCCTCCCAGATGTAGTTTTGCAGAGTAAAAGACCAGATAATATCCGTGGGGAATTCTTGCACTTGCTGTGGCTCCTTTTCCCAGGGCTCTCTGAGATTACCTCGCCAACTTGCATGACCCCCACAGGCCATCAAGTTTTTCCAGTACTTGCAGGAGAAGAATTGAAAAGTTCATTTTAAAAGAAAAGCGGTGGGATGGCTCACTCCCTGTGTGCTTCTTCCTCTGCAAAAGAAGCCATATGGCAGTACTTAACTGCATTTACTGTGCTGGAATTACTTGGCCTTCTGGCTTTCTTCTCCAAGACTGCCCAACTGTGCAATTGCCACCAAGCTGCCACCTGCCTGCCTGGCAAGGGCTGCCCCACTCCCTGGGCTCGAACCTTCTGCAGGCAGCTCCGTTCCCGGGTGGCTGCAACCCCTGAGAGCGCTGCCTTCATCTCACCTCACGTTTTACTGATTTCACCCCTGTCTGCATTAACCCCATCAACATTTAGGCTCATCTGGTGTCCCTGAGGATCCTAGACCCAGAACCAAACAAATTTGGCCACAGTACCCTACAAAAACTCTAAAAAACCCCTTTGCCTGCACTTGCTGCTGCGCAGCTTGCAAGTATTGCGATGCCTGTTTTCTGATTGCTTTAAGATGTGAAGACACGGGCACTGGGCAAAGCGATTCAGGCAGTTCTGCCAGTGAAACATCCCACGTGTGTGCGCTGAAGCACTGCTCGGGGCAAACCAGGGCTCAGCACCTCATTGCTAACGGGCCAGGCTGAGGGCTTGAGGCGAGGGTAGCTCCTAGGGCAGAAGCCGCACGGTGTCACAGGCAGGCAGTGATGATCACTGGAAAGCTTAGGAAGACTTCACAGGGCTGATGCTCCTTTACAACCTGCTACGCTTCGGATTTAGGGTGGCCTAGCTTTGCGTGACCTTCCACAGGTCCATCAGGTAGGCAGGCGTGTTGCTGCTGGTACCCTCCAAGCCCCCAGTCTCCACCATAAGCTGTTCTGTAAAGCAGCATTTTGGGCCACCTGCTTCTTGTCCTTCTCAGACTCCATCACGCTTAATGGTGATGGAGCACACACTCTTGTTGTGTACCATTTGGGACAGGAGGCTTGGGAATGATTTTTCCCCTGTGTCTGTCTGGCATCTACTCTCTGCAAACTGAGTGAAGTCACAGGTAGAAAAAGCCAAAACAAAAAGCCAACAAACCTGATCATGAGTTTAAGGGAACATCGACGTCTATTGCTTCCACACGGTGTTGCATCACGCCTGATGCCCACACCCTAACTCAAACCGTGCCAGCTCTGCCATAAAGGTTTCCTGTGGGAAGAAATCAAGACTTGAGAAAACATCACTTCTTGGAGCAAGAAATGCTCCTTTGAACACAAGTCAGTGCTAGATGCGAGATTTTGGTGCTCGGGACTCGTCCTGTGTGCCAGGATCCCGGCAGAGCCCCCCACTGAGTGCTCCCCATCCGCTCCCGGCGTGACGGTGACATTCCCACACAGCCCTGCCAGCCCGATTAGCAACACGGCGCTTTGCTGTGGGCTGAACGCTGAGCTCTCGTCTGCGCCGGGAGGACATCAAAGTGACCACAGGGTTCTTGGCAGCCCTGGTCAGCAGCTGGTCAGTGAGAAGCGGCTCTTCTTGTTTAGGTCACTTCTTGAAGCCAGGTGTGTTGAGAGGAGAGCTGGCGGAGGACCGGCTTCGGCACCTGTCCCCCTCCCTGCCTCTCCAGCAGAGCCACGTGAAGAGGAGCTAGATCCAACGGGGTCATGTTCATAGACCTCAGTGGCTGGAAACCACAGGAAAGCAGAGCCCAATCTGCTTTGAAAGTAAATGCAAAACTAGAAAACGCTGTAGAGGAAGCCAGGCTGGTGTTAAATCACAACAGCAGGTATCTGCCTTATGATCTTGTCCGCAACAGTGTTAATGATAAAATCCAGGTCTCTGCTTTCCTATCAAAGAGAAGAAAGCTGGGAGGCTACTCAGCATTACAACCCAAGCAGGGAACAGGGTCTGGGACCCTTCTGCTGTGCCGGGTGGGCTGGCGGGAGAAAGCTGTATCCACTAGAAATACAGATTTTACATGGGTGAGTTAAAACAGTACAAAGGTTTTATATAAAAAAAAAAAAAAATGTCTGGTGTCAAACTCAATATAGTTGGAAGGTGAGGCTCACTTCAGTCCTGGGAAAGAAGATCCATGGTGGGTTTATCTGCGGCTTAAACAGATCACTTCACAAGTTAATCCAGGTCCACTGTCCCAGGGTACCCAGCCCTTGATTACTTCATGGAAGGCTGCACGAGCCTGAGGACACCGGGGTTGTTTGGCTTTGATGTGCCGCCGCGTCAGTCCAGGCTCTGCCTCCGTGTCTGACGCATCCTCTCCGCTTCGGTGCTGGCAGCAGAGCAAGCGGCCCTGGTGCCCGTGTTGATAACAGGCTGGACCTGGCAGAGAGGGCAGAGAACAGCAGCTTGAACGCCAGCTCAGCTGTTAACAAATTGCCTCCAGCGGCATTCACCCTGCAAAATACTCCGGCTGCAAGCTCATGCGAGCTTAGCTAGAGAGGAGGGTGCGACTTGTGCTAGCTTGAATCAATCCAGCTCCACGCAGGAGGTCCAGAAGCATGCGCTAGGCAGCTCCAGCACAGCAAACTCCCTTTTTCCTGGGCTTTGCTTGTATAGTTTGATTATCAGGGCTAATAATTCCCGCCCCAGACTTGTAGAGGGACCACAAGTGGGCACGTGGTCGGACCACCCGAAGGGAAAGGAGGAGTCACTACCACGGGGATGCCAGTGCCCAGCTCTCCAAAGAGGTGGTGTTTCAACAATGTTGTGCAGAATTTCTGCCAAACACCGACAGCGTGCAGCATGCCACAGGATCAGGGGCTGCTTCGTAGACGATGCAAAAAGAGCACCCATTAATTCGACTTGCTTTGCAAAAAGTTTTATTTTTAGTGCTTGTGAGTGGTGCCAGATTGGCAGCATTATAAATAGAAGACTTCTATTTATCCTACAGTCTAGGTACCGCAGTGCTAAGTCAGTTTTACGACCTCAATAAATCCAGATTAGGTGCTCTCAAGGATGTGTCACCATAGAAATAACATTTCCTCTTTGCATTCATACACGCGGCTAGGGCGATGGATTATGCCAAGGGGGGATGCTGCCCTCATAAGCCAGCCTGATGCTTTCTGATCTGTCTTGATGCGATACAGGCTGACATTCAAACAAGATTGTGGATGCTGGTTTCAGATCTCTGAGTCCTATCTAAAAGGTGATTACATACCTTGCATTTTGGGGTGAAAAGCCTACGGCAACACTGGCAGATGGGGGTCTGCCTTGATGCCCAAGACAAGCAACATCACACTTTCTCCCTGAATGATGGCGAGATGTTGCTCTGTGCAGGGTTCAGCCGGCTGATGAAATTGCGGTGTCCTTGCCCACATCAGCCGCACCCACGGTGACAAAACACCAGGGCTAGGAGTGAGAACAGCCCGCTGCTCTGCAAAGGTGGGAAAAAAGGGAGACAGCAGGAGAGAGAGTCCTATTTGGTAGAATAACTTACAGCCTATTGCTAAGATGTGGCTTTTCTACCAAGCTGACTATCAATAACTATTAAAATGCCAAAATAATTCTTCCCCTCTTAAAAAAAAAAAAAAAAAGGGAAAGTAACCTACTTCCAATTCCCTTCCATTTCTTTTTTCCTTTCACCGACTGATGCTGCTTCATTAAATCTGTGGCATTATGTCAATTCCCAGCATGACAAGCATTTTCTAGAGGTCATACACCTCGCTCTTTGAACAGGTTGTGCTGCTCCCGGAGCCAGGGGATGCTGAACAGCTCAGCAGTAGGTAAATGCACCTCCTGCAAAGACTAGCATTTCAGGATGCCTGCTCCAAAAAGCACCACCTAACTCCTTATGTGTTCATTTGAGCCTGTGCCCTGTGCAAAAAACCACCCATACTGCATGCCTGAAGACTGAGCTGCAGTCTCTCTGGAGGCAGAACCCATGGGATATTCACCAGGAAAACATCCACCAGGACTCCTTAACAAAACCCAGGACATCAGAT
The DNA here is from genome assembly GCF_000690835.1 of Fulmarus glacialis. Lineage (NCBI taxonomy): Eukaryota > Metazoa > Chordata > Aves > Procellariiformes > Procellariidae > Fulmarus > Fulmarus glacialis. The sequence continues at coordinate 6,407 of NW_009192016.1, forward strand.
CCTTCTGTGCTGCTGTGCGATGGGACACCAGAGAAATCCAGAGTTGCCTGGAACAAGGGACTCTACGAAGGAGACTCTAAAGCCTCGTGGCCACATGGCATGGCTGTGGAAGCTGGAGGGCTTTCCTTGCCTGGTTGCACAAACCTCCATTACAGTTTCCTTGCTTTCCTCCTACAACTGAAAACCATCTGCTGCGTGAGTTGGTAGAGGCAGCCTCTGCCGCCGGGAGCACGCAGCTCTGTGGCACGGCATCCCGCCTGCTTCCCTGGTGCTGCGAGGAGGGAGGGAGCCCGACCAGCTACGCCACGCCAGTACCCACACGAGCGGTGTAAGAAGCTGGCTTCTGCTCCTGAACCCTTTGAGGATCACAAGATGCCTCTCCCTTTCCCTTGATCCCTTTGCCAAAGATGGCCCATCGCGCCGTGGACACCTGCCATCTGCTCTGCAGTGGTCTTCCTCTAGGCTCTCCTCTGCTGCCTACCGCCAGCAACCAGGGAAGGGCAAGGGGGAAAGCATCGGCAGCCTTCGGTTACCCTGAAATTACCCAGTTCTGGGAACTGGTCTGTCAGGCTGCTTTGGTCTCTGCAGTCTCCACCGGGAGCCCAAAGAGCAAATACACTAGGAAACCGAGCGTATCAAAGAGCATATGAATTACAGCAGCTGTAGGTTTCTGATCCTTTCATTCTCTGTGAGATTTTTTTTATAGTTTCAGAAGCTGGAAGCCTGCATGAGTACAAGCTGCTTGGCTCAGATGCAACATTTTCTCTGGTCAGCTGCTTGGCACGAGGAGGTAGGGTGCTGGTTTTGGGAGGCACCGCGCTGCCTGCCCGCCCCAGCCCTGCAGCAAACGTCTGCCCCAGCTGCTGACGAGAGCTTGCTTCTCCTCCTCACTTGACCTAGAAAGGGAGACTGGAGGTCAGGCAAGTAAAAGGGAGTGCTTCAAGCTTACCAGAGCCCACCAAAAGTGTGAAAAGATGATTGTGGAGAGGAATAATCCTTACCCATTTGCTCAGATAGCCTTAATGTCTGGGTCTGGGAGGGCTGGTGGAGAAGACTGGACGTTTGGCTGGTCTTGTACTGGCCTTTGTGTGCACGGGAATAGAAGCAAAATGCAAAATGAGACAGGGTGTGAGGAGAAGGAAATAAAAAAAAAAAAAGAAATAAAAAGTACTTGTGCACAGCAAGATGAGGAAAAAATAAACCAAGCCTTGGTGGGAGTGTATGTTATTTGCTAGACATTGCCATCTGATTTTAGAGTCACAAGCCTGAGCACTAAAATCACCAGAGAGTCATCACGGAGTTGCAAACCCAGCCGGCGCCGCTAAATGAGGATTTCGGCGAACTTCCCAATATTCACGAGTGGCACAGCATAACTCACGTGCCAGGCTGGGATGAGAATTCGTCACGATTGCCGTAAGGCACGTAGGCACTGGAGCTCCCTGGCGGATGACGATCCCATTTCACGGCAGCTCTTGAGGTTTCAAAATGAGTTCCCTCTGCCTGAAATGAAAGCAGCATCATTCAGATGTTTTCAAAAACTGGAATTTTATTGAAACGTCTATTTTGGGATTAAAATCCAAAGCCTTTTCAGGACAGAGGGGATATTGTACTGCACAAGGCACTGGTTGGGAGGATGAGACACCCTGGCTCTCATCTCCGCTCCCCCGGAGGCATGGGCGTAGTTACCCCAGTAAGTGCAAACACACCAAGCTCAGCAAGAACACCCCCTGTGGCTACAGTGCCACCGAGCCAGAGAGGCAGCACGGGGTTTGACATGTAGCTCCTCCATGCTTCTAACTTGGAAAGGGAAGAAGTGGAATAAAGAGTTGAACTCACCCAAATAAAGCTATTAAGGATTTGGCAGGAGTATCGGGAGTCTTGTGGCTTGCTAGCACCCCCATCTGGTCTGTCATCACTGGTTCCCCTTCCAACCCAAAGCCAACTCCCAGGGACACGCTGGCTCCTGCCAAGGCAACAGCTTGTGCCTTGAATGTCCCAGCTCTGGCCTTCTCTGCCTGCAGACAGCTCTCCTCCTGTTTGCTCTGACGTGAAGGGCCTCTCGCTGGAGGATGTGGAGGTGAGTCTTTTGTTCATTTTCCACGAACGCTGTCTGAGTTGAAGCGACTTGTGCCTGCAGCAGACTTCTGGACAGCTCCTGTTGGCAGGTAGCAGACCTCCCACTCTGGGGGGTCTGGACCACATTTTGCCCATCCAAGGCCAAGCAAGGCATTCAGCAGCAGTGCCTGTCCCTCGGGTTCCTGCTACCCCCTGCACAGAGCAGAGTTCCCAGACTCACACTGGGGCGCTCCAGAGGAGGAATAAATAGGCTGGAAACGTGACAGCTAGCTGATCGTGTCGGCTTCACTTGGATCTCTTCATAAGCTGCCAGCTCAGCTAAACAGAAGGCTGTTTTCCTATTTATTTAATAATTAAAGTGAAAGGCATCTTCTAGGAAGCCTGTTTTTCTCGTTTACCAAATGAGGTTACAATATTCAGCTATTTGCCTAAAGATTTACGCCATGCTGCTCATCACAGTATCAGAGCCTAGATGGAGTTGGGAGTGGATGCAAGGTCTTGCTGAAGGAAATGAGACACATACTCACCATCTATGCATAACGTTAAAACAAGCTGCACGTAGGAAGGCAGCCATTTCCCTTCTGCTGCGCCCAGCAGCGCATGGCATGAAGCCTCCGTGATCCTGCATTCAGCCTAGGACTCCATTCCTGGGTTAATACCCTCAGGAGGCAGTTGGGGCTCTCCGGTCCACCAGTCCTTCATCGCCAGGGCTGAGCACCGGCAATCTGGAGGAACAAAGCACACAACCCCTGGCAGCACAGGCCATGGCTCCTGCTGGGAAACGTCTTAATGTTTTCACTTTCATTGCAGAGAGAAGCTTAAGGGAAAAGTGCTCATGTGCCTTTTTCAAATTAGAAGCAAGGAAAGGGACTGGGAAGGCTGTGGTTTTGAAGATTCAGCCTCCCATATGATTTCTGGGTGTGTAGTGCTGGCAGGGCCGGGTAAGCTCCTCTTAAACGTGGCACTTGCTGTGCCCTGCATGAAGACGTGCACTGCACTTAGCCCCACAGCATGCTCCAGAGACAGTCACGGTTCCGGATTAAACAGTTTCATTACAAAATGCTGCATGGTTAAGGCCGAAATATTTCACGCGTGGTGGCTGAGGTTTGATGGACTTCTGCCAAGGCAGGCAAGGACATCCTGCAGGGTCTCTAGGAACACTGTGCAGTCGGCAGCCAAGGACCTTCCTGCTCGTCAGAGACTTTGCTTATGTCAGAGACAATCCCGAACCCGAGTTTCAGAGCAGCATTGCTTCCCACCATCCGGAAAACACTATTTTTCAGCTCTTCTCTGCTAACTCATTTCGAGGCTAGCTGTCCCATTGCAGTGGCCACGAACCAGCTGCAAAATGACTCCCTCCTACTCCGAGTTGTCGTCTTCTGAGCAAAACTCATCAAGCAAATTATACTATCAGCCAGCACAAAAGGAAGACCTGCTCTAGCACCAGCTCCTCACCCAGGGTAAGTCAGCAGAGTTCAATCGATATGAAACCGTTTAATCCATTTATTGCATTCTTCAGTGGAAAGACACCCCTTCTCCAGACCTGTGTTTCCTGCACAACAGGCGTGCACTGGCATGGGCAGAAATGCTTACAGCTTGGAAGCGCACCTCGTTCCGCAGAGTCTGGGGAACACCTTGCTTGTGCTCCCAGGACTGTCCTCCCCGATGCTGAGGCAAATCCTCCGAACCATGAGACACAACGTGACAACAGTGAGTTTTGAGCAGAAGGAACCCAGGATCTGTCTTTGCTTTCTGGTTTCTAATACTCGAAGATGGGCTCAAGTCACACACCACAGTCATCTCTCAAGCTGACCACAGGTTGTTTTCTTCTGTGGAAGCGAAGTGCCTGACTTTGTGCTCTGTCTCCGGCCGCATCCGGAGTCTTAGACAGGAGAAATGGTCTCAGCACCATGCAGCAGCCGGGGACCTGCCCCGGGCGTTCAGGGGTACGGCGTGGCAGCGGGTGGATGCACTGCTCAGGCATCCCCCTGCCCTCCGAATGGCAAAGCTGGGGCTTCAGCGGGGCCAGGCTTGCAAGAAAGTGCTGACTTTGCCCCCCCCAACTCCGTCCTTTGGCAGGTCTCCGTCAAGAGCAGCAGTTTAGCATAACTAAATTGAAGCAACCCTGAGAGTGTGCAGTTTATGTATTTCTAGATCATTAAGCCTTCTCCTAGCGACAGTGTTTAAAAGGCACGATGACGTTTTATTCCCCCCCCCCCCCCTGCTGTTTTGTTTTTTTAACGTTTTTTTCCCCCCCCCCCCCTTGCTGTTTGGCTCTTGAAAATTAAAAGATAAGCTTTGTAAATCTCACGGAGAAGAGGGAACTGTCACTTTAGCTTTAGAAGAAAAGCCAGCAAAGAAACAAAATTCCTCTTTTGGCAGAGGGGAAAAAATCCATTATTAAAGGCTTAGAGACAAAGGCTCTCAACACAATTAAAGGCAAACCTAAGCCTTTGAAAGCAGGGGGCATGACATTGGAATACACACAAGAGGTAGAGATGAAAGCCTCCATTGTAGCACTGTTGAAAAAGTAAAAAAAAAAAAAAAAAAAGAGTTTCAATGGATGCATTTGCCTAAACCAAACTAGATGAGAAGCTTTCTAGAGAAGGGCTGGAGTCTTCCCATGTGTTTGCACAATGCCAGGAGCCGCTGGGCTCAGTCTTAATTAGGATCCCGGGGCATTACTAGAATAACTTGGGGAGAGAGGGTCACAACATTCATTAATCGGAAAAAAAACAGGGCTCCAATATTTTCTGTGGGAAATTTTCCAGCTGGGAAACCTAATCTTTCTTTCCAGTTTGTTGAGCTGAAGCAAAAACTGTTTTGATGTGGCGTTGTCAAGGCACTTGTTTCACAGGAGAGCTTGCTGGGGACGCGGTGCTGCACTCCGGGCATGCAGGTGGCTTTCAGCCCAGCAGTGGTCTGAAGATGTGGCCACCTCCAGAAAGCAGAGTAATCCTGGCTTTTACAGCCCCTAAACTAAGAGCAGCAGATCCAAGGAAAACCCATGTCCGGGATGTCAGAAACACACCATTGTTGGAGTGCTTTGCTCCTAGCAGATAGTTAAAGCTGCCCCTTGCTCTCAAACCTCCAACCAGCAGCGCCGTGAACCAAACACTCCCAACCAGTGTGCAAACATTAAAGACCCCTCACAGCCATTCATGAAAGCCTGTGCTGGTAAGGCAGGCCACCACCATTCAGTAAAATCACGGTTTTGCCATCCACCCTCTGCTGCAACTGCCCAAAGCCAGGTCTGGCGTGACCCTAGATAGCTGCATCGTGCTGGGAAGATGATGACTTCTGCTATCTTAAGATCTGTCTCTTCTCCAAGAGGCTCAGAATTCTTTGTAAGAGGGCAGCTCCCTCTTCTCTGTGGATCAGCATGGGCTATAACAGCTCACATGGCTCTGGAGGGGGTTGCTGCTATACGAGTGGCGGTCATTTTCCCCTGCCCGGTATGTCAACATGGGCGGTCTACATTTTTATTAATGCTGCTTTTAATCAAGGGCTCTGCAGTAAGGGTAAAAAATACTTTATACCAAAATTCAGCATCGTTATTGTGAGGTTAGAGATGGAGACAATGTGGTAAGGGCGGTGTCCAAGGTCACTCAGAGAGCTGCCGACAGGAGCTGAGCATGCAGAACATTTCACAGTTTGTTTTCTTTGCTCACACAGGGGCTGCGGTGGCATCTTTTCCCCTCATGGGAAGGAAGGTCTATCATTACAGCTAGCTGGCGGCTTAATCCTGTTTTAATTCTCCTCTCCGGGGATGCTCCTGTGATAGGTGATCCTGTTTTGGGATGACTGGGTTGCTTCTGCACAGGACAGAAAGACAAGAGAAGGCAGGAGCTGTACCAGGCATGCTTACCTCCTGCCCATAGGCAGAGGACACCCCTTGTGACGGTGGTGAGACCTTGGGGAGCTGCAAGGAGCTGTTCCAGAGGCTGCCACCTTTCCAAGCCCAAGCTGGGGGGGGGGTGTCAATCCTTCCACTCAGTGTGCCATCCGCTCGGAAAACCCCTGAGGGTTTTACCCATTAATGTCAACTCATAGCGCAATCTGCAATGAAACCAGTTACCCGTCTGCAAGGAAAAAGGCAACTTGTTCCACTTAGGGCATCAAGCAGCTTTCTGCCGATATGGGCTGCATTTGTCAGATACGAACCAGGTGACTAAGAGCTGAAGGATCATATCGCTACTTATCCCCCTCGCCTCGATTTCTTGCTCATCTTTGTCTATGGCAAACTGGAGCCCTCTTTTTTTCAGGAAACTTGCCTATCATGGACAACCAAACAATTAATCTAGGCATCCTCTGCTATCCAGCCACTGATACAAAAGCAGATAAGAGGACAGACTAATTCACTGTCCTCCACTCTGAAAATAAAAGCAGGGTCTGTGGACGGTTTTAGATTCTTTTTTTGTATGTTTTCCATTGGTTGGTTTTGTCACCAAGGAGACTGAATTCCTACACTCGCTGTTTTAGACATTCGCCAGAACATAAATCCACGCTCCTGTGCCAACAGCCATCACGGCATAATTACATAAGCTACGTGTTATGCTTGTGAGCTATAGCTTTGTTCACTCCACGCGTGATCTGCCGGGTGGTTATTTCCACCCAAAGGGGAAAACAATGTCCTTCAGGTCTGCTCTAAGCCCAAGTCTCTCCTAGCATCGTGGCTAAGAGTTGCCTTGAATCTGAAGTTTCTCGCAGCGTGTTCTTCGTACCCGCGTAGAAAGTCCTGCATAAGCCACACCACCGCATTAAGAAAGGAAAACAAATTCTGCTGTGCTTCTGCAACAGCAGCTGAGGCACAAATTCAGAAAGTATCAGCGTAACCAGGCCACTTGGGTTCCTGTCCTTGATGAGCGGCAATGGGCTCTCTGTACGCACTAATCCTGCTCTCCCCCTGATTTTTTTCCCTCCTCCCTCTCAACACCGCTCCTAAGAGTGAGATCAATTTTCAAAGCACTAAACAGCAGCACCATTTGATGGTATTAATGGGAATTCTGTGCCCGGGACGCCTTTCAGAGTGCGCATTCGCCGAGTTTATACTGAGTCCCCCAGGACACGGACTATCTCATGTTGTTTGCGCGATGCTTGTCACGCTGGCCTCCATCTCCATAGCAATCCACAGAAGCAAATACCTGACTGGAAAAATGTGAGACAGAACTTCTGCTCATCTCAGGGGGGACAGCGATATGGACCGGGCAAGACAACATCCACTACAGGCTGTTCAACTTGGCTGGGGCAATGCAGTAGATAACTGGGGTCAACGGCCATGGGTCAAAGATGTCATCAGGGCTTTCACAGCTGTGACATCTCCATGCAAGGCAAACCCCTGTCAGGTCACTTATATAATGGTTACCTAATGGCATGTCCTTCTGTATCTGCATCAGAGGGAACTGATATGCGGAAGAGTCAGCTCTGATAACACGTTGTGGAAGACGTGTCGGGAGAAATTTGCAATCCTGAATGCTGAAAGCTTCGGAGGTGAACACGCTGCCTCTCTGAGCCTCTGCAAACTGGCCTAGAGGAGCGTCTGTGAGAAAGCCAGGCAGCGAGATGTTGTGCCGTTCACCAGACAGACCACCCCCCCCATAGGCCCCTCCGTGTCTCTAGATTTGACCCGCTAACCTTTCAAAATACAGTCTAAACACATCTGGTCTTCAGGGCTGATTTTTTTACATCAGCCTCCATACTGTCCTTTTCTGGACTCGGCAACAAAACTGTTTCTTGCAGCAACAGCTGTTTTACATGATCTTATTTTCAAGCCAGCTCCTTAACAGATACTCCCCTCCCCTCCTCCCCCCCCCCAATTTTAGCTGTGTAACTGCTCCATCTGGTCCCCCTGTGCTTGGAGGAATGCCAGTACCTCCTAGGGAAAAAAAGCTCTCTGCAGTTTGGGATTGTTGGGATAACGTGAACAGGCAGCGGCAGCATCTGCATTCATTTCCAGATCCGATGCCGGACTGTCCCAGGAGGTTTTGAGCAGCTCCGAGGTTAAGCTCTTTCTGTTGCCCAGTGAAGGTGGTCTCCATGGCCATGCAGCATGGATGCGACAAGTGTATGTTGTGTCTGAGCATCTCCATTTTCCACATGGACCAGTCTGAGGTACAGGGGGCTGATATCTACAGCAAAGACACAAGCTAAGTAGGTGACAGCAGATGGAAAAACCATTCTGCTGGGGTTTTAACCTGTTTGCTGACTTGAGGCATTCCTTTCCTTCTGCTCTTCTCCCAAAAAATGAAATATAGAAACTTCTAAAGATGCTGATTGAAGGTAGGGGGAAGTCCTGCAATACTTCTCTGTATCCATCTGGTGTTTCTGTTCCTAGATCATGCAGTACGTGAGCAGAAATCCTCTTTCCGTCGCTGATATGTGCTGTTCACCCTGTGCTCTGGATGTGACTGTTTCTCGCCTGTTGAACGGAGGAGACGCGCTGCACCAGCTCTGGTTTCCTGCTCCATCCTGGTCCTGAGCCCTGTCGAATGCAGCAGCAGCGCTTTTTGGGGGGAGTGAGGACAGGGGACACATAGCTTGTCGTTTCTGGCTAAACATTATCTGGTCCTGAGGGCCTTCTCAGATCTCAGAGCCTTGCTAGGGGGAATCAACAAGAGTTAGAAGCCTAAATTTCAGAGTTGTCAGACCAGACAAGAATCCTGGAAAACATCAGGAAGCCTGGTCCAGGATGAAGTAAAGGCTCTCAGGCACTTTGCATTGTTGCTGGTACATTTGAGGAAAAGTTCCTTTGTTTTAAGGACAATAGCTTGCTTGCCTCCAGGGATCCTAGTGTGGGCTCCTTTCTTGCCTGTGTTACAGCCCAGGAATGAAAAACAAAGGACAAATTGAGGAAAGCAAGGACAAGCAACCCCAGGAAAGGGTGGAGTTTGTGCTCCCCTGAACACGGGCTTTGTTAGGGTAAAAAGGGAGGTGTGAGGTCCTGGCAAAAGGGGCTTTTCCCTGTCGATGTCAGCCGCCTCTTCCCCTAACCCACACGGGTCCAGCCTGCCAGGCAGCAAACCCATCACAGAAACCTATAGCCCCCTGTACTGCCTCAGCACCCTATGGTGGGGATGGGTTTGCTTGTTCACAGGCTATAGGTTGATGAGACCCATATGGGACAGGGCTGCAAAATATGCAGAGCTCAGGACAGTCCCAGGGAGCCGCAGCCCTGAAAGCAGGCGTGAGCAAGCTCAGCTTGCCTCTCCTCTGCACGCTGCTGCTCCCGCGAGAGGCTGTCTTCGTCCAGCTCCTGTCCTTAGCTGCCTAATCAGAGGAGACAGCAAAGAGACTCACGCTGACAGGCGTCCTCCTGAGAGCATGGCCGTGCCTGCAAGGGAAGCGTCTCCGCAGCGGGCGAGCACTTCCAAGCTCGGGGAAGGCAGGTGCTGCGCCGGCAGGTGAGGAGGCAGCTGGCTTATGCCTGTGTGTCCTGGTTTCGGCTGGGATGGAGTTAAATTTCTTCCTAGTGCTGTGTTTTGGATTTAGGATGAGGAGAATGTTGATAACACACTGATGTTTTTTAGTTGTTGCTAAGTACCCTGCTAGTCAAGGACATTCAGCTTCCATGCTCTGCCAACTGCACAAGAGGCTGGGAGGAGCATAGCCAGGACAGCTGGCCCAGCTGGCCAACAGGGTATTCCATACCATGTGACATCATGCTTAGTATATGAATGGTAGGCATTCCCAGAAGTAGTGATCACTACTTGGTTATTGGTCAGCACAGGTGGCGAGCAACTGCATTGTGCATCACTCATTTTGTATATTCTATCATCGTTATTATTATTTTCCCTTCCTTTTCTGTTCTATTAAACTGCCTTTATCTCAACCCACGAGGCTTTTTTCCCACTCTTACCCTTCCAATTCTCTCCCTGTCCCACTGGGGTGGGGCGGAGTGAACGAACGACTGTGTGGTGTTTGGCTGCCTGCCAGGTTAAACCACAACACCATGCCATGCTGCCTTCCCAGGGGTGACCTCCTGCAGCAGGCAAGTGATTTCATCATTGAGATTAGCTCAGCCCCGAAAGGTCTCAGGTTCATTCAAAAGCAGAAGGCAGACTAGGTACTTCCTAAGACCAGCACAGCTGGAAAAAGATTATCTTGTGCTTAGAAACACACAGTGAAGCAAGTTACTCTTTTCTTTAAAAGCAATATCCCCCCCAACTCTGCCCCACTCTGCATGCACACACATTTTTAGGTCCGGTTTAAAGGAATTCTGTGTGAAGTGCACAAACCATGGTCATCAGCAGGGCCTCAGGTCCCCTGTGCCTCCCCAGCCCGGCACTGGGGCTCAGTTCAGGGATTCAGAGAGCTCCAGCCAGGTCTTTAATTCACTGACAAATTAGCCTTTAAATAAATTCACCTGGCTTTGCTCTTCCAGGCTCTGGACAGACATGGAGCCAGGCTGCAGAAGGCAGTTCAAAATCTGTCACCTGTTAGGCAAGATTAATAGCCCAGAAAAAGCCTTTTCTCAGAGATATGCAGTCTGGTTTTGTAGAGCAGCAGGGAGAAATCCTGATACAGAGTCAACAATCAAGAAGCCGTGGCTTAGGAGGGACCTAGCAGGCTCCTCGCTTCCTCAGGAACAGGATTTACTTGAATTTTCAGAAGCTGGACAACAAAATTGCTGAACTTTTTCTGAAAAACAATTCATTGAGATTTTTGGCTTGCTGCCTGAACGAAGATGTATAGTAAATGCAGCCTGGCTGCAGGGGAGGTTTTAGTGCAGGGACTTCAGAGAGGGATTTCAGATCTGCGGTGAGTTTTGTTACAGGGGGCAGATGAAAGCAAACTCACTAGTTAGAGAAACAAACCTCCTGGTGCAATAAAACGGTGGAGATAATCTGTCCCTTTTTAAAGCATCTCGGGAAACAGGAACGAAGGAGCTTAGACAGCCGGAGTATACATAGTTGGGTGAAACACGACAGAGAAAGATGAATGGTTATATTTACAAAATCTGGTTGCATGGTGAGAAGATCCACGGTTCCAGATGCTAAATTCACACTCTGATCTCGATGGCCAGCCCCGCAGCCTGCTGAAGGGAACAAAGAGCTAATATTCCCTTCCACAAGCCTTGGATCAGAGATTAAGTTAACAGCCCTCTGCACCATTGATAATTGTTCGTGGGGATTCAATGAAAATTAAGTCGATGCTAAGAAGCTTTAGTTATGTTGTCTTTCTCCAAGAGAGGGGGAAAAGCATCTGACTAGCTTGGGACTCCCACATCCTTCATTGCTGCCAGTCCAGTTTAGCTGAGTTCAAGGCACAAGTTATACTTGGTCAGCCACGCTGCCATAACCTGGAGCCCTGCTTCACTCCACAAGTGAAGCATATATGTTAAATCCATCAGGACAGAGCTATTTTCCCAGTGCCAACACTTTTGTCCCTAGTTAGCGCTCTACTAAAGCTCAACCCAGCATAGTCTCCACGGCTAAGCAACAGCAGAGTCACAGAAGCTGTTACACTCCACCTGCTTCCCTAATAACCACTCCAAGCAGTCATTTCTGAAGACATTTGGCTTGGACTATTGTATTTCTTTAATATCCGTATCCCTTCATCATCTCAATAGCTGCATTACCTGTTGGTGTTTGGTTTTGTTGTTTTTTTTTTGTTTTTTTTTTTTTGCATATTGTCTCAGACATCTCCGCTAATGGAGAGCTTTTGGAGAGGCTGGTGTGTCTCCAGCAGACTCATTTTTCCTGGGTACCCTCACCCGAGTGAGCTATTGTTTTAGCAAGACAACGGATTTACCGTGGACCCAGGTGTATCAGGGTGCTGGCTGGCTCTCAAGAGCAGATCACGCTGCCCACGTGCAGACAGCACTGGCTCGAGATGCTGGAAGCGACTCGGCTGCTTCCCCTTTTATGCCTCAGCAGCTATGTAAAAAAACCTCTTCTCTCCTGTCAAACTCTCTTCTCGCTCTGCCCTTCTCATCGGGTATCTGGCACGCCTCACCCTTCTCTCATCCAGATCTCTCATTTATCCAGCGCCAGTCTCTTTGATCTGTCCTTTGTGGTCTCCCGTTTACCCAGGCGCTGCCTCCTTACCCCACCTTGGTGGGGGGAATTGCTCCTTCTCTTCCTCCACGGGTCAAACCTTGACTCTCATCCGCGGAGATGCTGCTTCTGCTCAGGTGCACGGGGAGGCCACGAGGGAAGGGGCAGAGCTGACAGCATCTCCCGCACACACGCAGGAGTGCTGGGGGTTCACAGGTGGATGGCATGCAAGCACCCCCCACCCCAAGGAGCAGCAATGAGCCCTGTTTGGGCTCCTGTTGGCTCTGCAGCTTCTCTGGACTGTAAATAGTGTTAAAAAAAGAAATGCATGCAGCATATAGCATAATCCCTTGCTAGGAGGGTTGCGTCTGCCTTGCATTCATGGCAGCTCCTTACAGAACAGGCCTAGGTCTCAGTCCAGTCTTTGACAATATCAACCCTTAGATTGCTAGGTCACATGTATCACACAAGTCATTAAACCAAGTTCCTATTGCTGACACCTCACCCCAAAGCATACACCTGCAATGCACTTATCCAAAAGGAAACTTAGCCTTCACATGATCCGTACCCAGCAGCCACACAAACCACCTGCAGAAATGCAGCCCCAAATCTTGCACACCGGGACCTGCAAGCAGCAACGTCAACCAGGGCCATCCTGCCGTCTGCTGCTCAGCTGTACGAGGCAGAGCGCTCCTTCCCTTTGAACCACCTCTGAACGTTACTTCTGCTCCACATGAAGCATGACTCATTGATGGATTAGCCCGGATCTGTCACACAGCAAGGCAATACAGCAGAAAAACAAAAGGCCAATGCAGTTGTGCAGAGACAGACCCCCAGCCCATGGAGCAGGGAAGTAATCTTTTCTCTTTTAGGACCCTGGTAATTGCATCTGGATTGCATTGAGCTTGTGGCAGGCCGTTCCCAGAAAGGCTGACAAACCAGAGCAAGCTCAAAGCTGATTAACAACACACAACGAGGGTCTGGAGGGATTGATTTATGTGGAGGGACTCACAGAGTTCAATAAGGCTTGCTCAGCCAAGTTATGATTAAAGGAGATAACAGTCTGGAAATACCTGCGGGCTAAAAAATGTGATGACCCATCATTGTGGGGCTGCCCAGAAGTTGACCTGAAAGCCTGGAGATAATGAAATATGCCGTATATCAGGGGGAGCCTGCAGCCCTGCTGAGGACCAAACACGCATGCAGCAGCAGCAGCGGGACAGAGCGTGACCCAAGGGGCAAAGCAATACAGCCAAGATGTGGAGGACCTCTTGTATGGTCCCAGAGGGGCTGCATAGCTCCGTGAAGCCATCAGGGAAGGAGGATTGCCTTTCCTGCAGGAGAGCAAGGAGCTGGAGAGGAGCAAGGCATCGGCTGTTGTGCAGCTCCAGGACAGACCACGAGTTTGGGATTCTCCTGGCTTTTCATCCTCGTGTGGTGTCCCCTTGAGCAGCCAGCCGGCCGGCTGCAGATCAGTGCTGCCTGCTCCAAGCCATTAGCATCAGCAAGGCTTGAGAGAGCCCTACAGCTAACACTGTGCAGGGCTCCCTCTCGCCAGCAACCGATTCAATTTGCAGAGTGATTCAGCAACGTATTGATTTAACTATCTGCAGACAAATGACTTCTTCTCCGGGCCACGCTTTTTAGTGGAGGGCTTCGGTCTTCTGCATTAATATTTTAATAGATTTACTGTGTAGTCACTTCACTTCAGGAGAGGGAGGAAGATGAGGGCAGGGATGGGGAGAGGCAGTAAGGGGCTTGGAGCGGAGCACAGGCTGGGAGGTTTGGGTTTTCCACAAGCAGGCAATGAAATGAAAGAGGCACCATTTCCTACTGGTCTTCAATTCACATTTGCTTAGCACCGCCTCAAGAGCAACCCACTAGGCTAAACTTCTCCAGCCTGCAGCTCAGAGGAGGGTGAGGGACCAAAATGCAATGGTAGCAGACACCAAGCTGGACTGTGCAGGGGGAAAAACCACGGGCATCCTATGGGTTGGGTGAGGAACACACCTCGCCCAGAGAGCTCACCTGCTCTTGTTCAGCAGCACGAGAACCCCTGGCAGAGGGGTTTCTGCACGGCTGCAGAACAGGTTTTCCAAAAAAAGCGTTACCCATTTTCTTCCTGTACACATGCAAGCAGCACACAAACCGTAAGCCAGGACCCTAAGCTGTTATCAGTCATCGCAGCCTTGGAGGAATCCACGCTGATTTACACCAGCTGAGAGCAGGCATCTCTGAAATGGAAATATTTCATCACCACGTGGCTACTGTGCCAGTTAAAAATGCAATCTTGCACCACAAGGGATCATCTGTATCCCAAATCCAAACATCCTGTATTATTCTCTACATCAGAAACCAATTGCTTTTCGCGATGAGCTTTCAGACCCTGTGATATAGCTCTCTCTTGCCTCCTGCCAATCTATAACCAGGACAGTACAAGAAGGGGAACGGCTGTGTTCTGCAAGGAGTAACCATCAGTAGGACACCGTGCAGATGTGGCATGTCAGCCCAAACTCCCAGTTCAGCCCTGCCTTCGTTTCTCTACATAATCCCACATACACCATTATACAGAATTACTCCTCCAAGGAGTCCATTTCAAACATTAAAAAAATGTTTGGTTTTTTTTCAGACTGTTCCTTCCTGAGCTCCCGCATGCCCCCTCTCCCCATAGGATCAAGCAGCCTTCATCTACTCTGCACAATGGGAGGGATCCCAATCTGCTCTTCTTTTCCCCCAAAACGTGAATCTGCCACCAAACTCAGATGCAGCTGACAACTTCCAAAGTAATAACCTTAATTTTTCAACCCACTTATAGAGACCAGCTATTGCCACATGCCCTGCAGGCCCGGCCATCAAGCAAATGAGCTTCGATAGAAAAATGAAGCAGGAGCTCCGTGACTAGAGAGGCTCAAGTCATCTTGAGAGAGGATAAGCTCACCCCCTAAACTAAATGTAGTTCCTTGCATCCAGGGCAAAATTACACCATTCAGCCCCACTGCAAAGAACACTACTTGGAAGGTCCCAACCCGGTGGCCACTGAAATATTGGCAGCATCTCATAATTGTGAGAGTCATTCCAGCTCTCCATTCAAAGCCAACCTGTGCATCAACACAACTCACTCTGCAGCTCAAGAACAAGGCAGCGGGCATGGAGGAATCCCATCTCTAGCCCACTCTCCTAAGCAAACCTCAAAGTTTGTAGGAGAGCTTTAATAAAAAAGAAAACCAAAAACACCCTGACATGAGAACCAGAAATAACACCTATCGCTCCTTGGAGCAACACAGACAGGTTTGAGTGTCAGCATTTTCACCCTTTATTCCCGCCTGGTGGTGAAGAAGAACCTATCCCACCCCACCAAGTGGAGGTGAAACACACTTTCACCTCAAAGTTTATAGGAGAGCTTTAATAAAAAAGAAAAACAAAAACCAAAACCACCCTGACATGAGAACCAGAAATAACACCTATCGCTCCTTGGAGCAACACAGACAGGTTTGAGTGTCAGCATTTTCACCCTTTATTCCAGCCTGGTGGTGAAGAAGAACCTATCCCACCCCACCAAGTGGAGGTGAAACACACTTTCACCAAACAATTGTCCTGGATACACAACACCAGGAAAGCTGCATTTGCTCACAGATTTCCAGGAAACGAGTCAATCACCATAGGAGAAACACTATTGAAAAAGGGAATGGGAGTTTAAGAGGATTCTTTTAAAGCCAACCAACAGAGCCGGCTGAGATGCAGAAGCTACTTGATTTGCCCTTAGGCTTTAGTGAATGAGTCATTTTCTTTTTCTCTCTTAGTATAAATGTCATTCTTTAGTGACTTCACCTTTTAATGTAGTTTCCCTTTCTCTGCATAGCTGGAAGATGAAGTGGCAGGTACTGTTAAAAGACAGGTTTTTAATACAGGGAAAGTATTGTCGGTTCTGCAGTCAGGTGCTTATTATGGCATTTTTCTCCTGTGTCAGGGGCTGGCAGCGGAGGGGCACTGAGGGGGGTCTTCTCTGCTACTTTGGCTGGCTCAGCCAAGAACGGGAGGAATGCGGGAGGACCCTTTGAATCTAGTCTGCAGAGCAGATGACTCCAGCTCTCCATGAAAGTGCTGTCTGTATATAAGCACAAGCTTAGTTCTTGCCCATGACTTCACATTGTCAAGAAATGAACAACAGAAATACACTTTTTACCCAGAGATCTCAAAGTGAGCCTACACCCTAGAAAAGAAATCAGCCGGGAAATTGAGTTTAGCCACAACAGCAACATAATAAGACCGAAGTCAGTTAGGAGACCAGTGACTGATCCAGGTACCAAGACTCAGAAACCACCTGCATTGCTCTCCCCAGGACTGGTAACTCCTAAATCTTCCCTGCTGAGGCTGGAGCAACTTTCACCTAAGGCCTTTTAGCAGGTGGGCTCATGGGGAGAATGGCAGGAAGAAAATGCCACTGCAATTTGTCAGATGCAATGGTTTAACACCCCAGCAATTCTCACCAACTTCATCTTGCTGATGTTGGCCTCATAACCCAAGGTCTAACTAAAAGATCATCGAATCATTAAGGTTGGAAAAGAGCTCTACGATCATCGAGTCCAACCGTCAACCCAACACCACCATGCCCACTAAACCATGTCCCTAAGCGCCTCATCTACACGTCTTTTAAATACTTCCAGGGATGGTGACTCCACCACTTCCCTGGGCAGCCTGTTCCAAGGCCTGACCACTCTTTCAGTAAAGAAATTTTTCCTAATGTCCAGTCTAAACCACCCCTAGCGCAACTTGAGGCCTTTTCCTCTCGTCCCATCTAGATGTCAAACATGCTTCCTTCCAACCCAGTAACCTAGGAGGCTCTTTCCAACCATAGGGCTGTTTCCAACCAAGCACAAGAGCTTGAATGGAGCGTTGCTGCTTTCCTGGGTGTGGGGACACCACACACTTGGAGATCACCAGCCAGCACAGACACCAGAAGTGTAGTAAGCACCAGGGAACCATATCCCATGCCAGCCTCTGGTGAGACTGTAAGCAAGTTACCTTCACTACAGAGCTGTGAAGTCCTAGGGTTTGGGTTTTTTCCCCCTCCTTTCTGGCATGCTGTACTCCTAAAAAAAAAAAAAAAAAAAAAGAGAGTTGAACATTAATTCTTGCAGAGGAAATCACATTTGTTCCTGAGAGCAAATCTCTCCAAGACACAGCGATGGATACAGAGGTCAGTTACGTGTCAACGGAGTCCCTGCGACCAGGCAGCCAGTGCCACACTTGTGAAAGGGAAGCACAGCACAAGCTATTTGCAGGATGTCACCTCTGCTCACAACCCGTCCTGCTGGAGCTGGGGCACAGCTGTGGACTGTGACAAAAGGTGGGGGCCTGTCACCAGAAAGGCAGAGGGAATTGGTCCGTGAGATTTCCTGCCAGCGAGTGTCACTGAAGAGCTCTCTCAGATCTCCCACGCTGCTGCATGCGTACATCCCCAGCGGGGAGGTGGAAAAAAGGGTTTTGAAACAACGAAAAAATAAAATTCCCTTTCCTCTGTGAAGCCTGCACTGCTTGATCTACTGCCTTTGAATTCAAGCTGCCGTCTGAAGCTTTGTCCTGCTAGCTCCCACCGTGGCTCCGCAGGAACACGACGCAGTGGGACAGAAATGGACTCTGCCCTCCCTCCCTCATGCACAAGGAGCACGAGCCTCACCCCTTCCCTGGAAGCTTTTTTAGGGAAGCTGTTAAATCAGGCTTCACGCTGGCTCGTGCCCTCTCCACCATGACAAATAGTTTTCTAGCGAGGGTCAAGTACCAGAGAAAGCCTCCAGGTAGCTCTGCCTGTTGCTGGAGGTCTTAACAGACGTGCAGACCCCAGCTCTGGGTATTAGATAGCACCATTCCTCCCCTCCATGGCCGAGAGACATGTTCGCCTGCACTTTGGCTTCAAGCAGGCTAAATTACACACTAAGCTGATCTGCAAATTACGTGTCTAATCCTGGACAGTTTTTTCCAGCTGACTTTTAACGAGATGCGGTCTCCCCTCCCCGCCAAGCTCCCCTTTAGGTTAACTTTGTTCTCTGCCTGATGGATGGAATCCCCACGCAAAACACATCTCAGAAGCTGCTGCTCTGTGGCAGCAAAGGAAAGGCATCCTAGACAAACACGCTTTCCCCTCCACATCCATGGCAGCTGCACGCAGAGCACCACCACAGCAGAGAGAGCTGTCCTCGTGCGGCAGGGAGAAAGCTGAACCCTTCCCTGTAGGAACTGCTGGGCATCTAATTGCATGCACACGCTCACCGCTAATTTATCCCAGCGCAGCCCGTGCTTTGATGCACCCGCCCAAGGAAGCGGAGCAGATGTGCCCAGTGCGTTCTGCAACCAGCATCGGGAAATTATCAACACCATGAGGCCCGCAGGCAGGGGAGCGAGCTGCTTTTGGCTGAGGATGAAGGCACCTTTTTGCGTTGGACAACAACAGCTGGACCCAGCTCACGTTCCCTGCAACCACCCTGGTCTTTCAGCCACCTCCTCTCTAGGCTCAGGCAGAGCCTGACCTGTATTTCAGCAGTGACAGCAGCTCCTCCTCTCCGGTCACCGAAAGGAGACCCCCATAGTGACTCCCCAGGGGTCAGGGGATGTATATTTTCAGGGGCAGTGCCTCCCTACGCAGCTGCACTCCCAAATCTCCACCTGGGACATTCAGTCCCTTCTCAGGAGGACCTGTGGCGCGTTCACAAGCCTGTTGCCTGAGACAGGAGTCTGCGCATGCAGCGTTACCTACAGAGAGCAGAACGCACGTCCTGGCCATGGACACAGCATCACAACCACGGCTCCTCTACAGCCCTCTTGGAGGATGAAGGAAATACTTTCACTGCGTGGCTCTGAGCTAAGGCAAACTCTGCTCCTCCCTATGAACTACCAGAGGGGAGAAAACTATATTAAGTTTTGCAAGAAGGGATATTCCTCTCTCCCCACTATTAATATACTATTTCAGTACCTGTGTGGGTGACAGAAATCAATGAAAAAAATCAATCCTTCAAACTTTCCGTTTTGCTTAAAAAGGCATTTTCCACAGGGAGAAGAATCAGTTAACTCCAGCACAAGGTCTCAAGTGCACACGATTTCCCTGCTGTTAACCTCCCTTGATTTCATACGCACAAAACCGTAGGTGCGGATGAGCAGAAGCAGACAGACTCGGCTGCAGGTGCATGAGAAGTTAATAAAAAAGCCTCACAAAGAACCATGCAGGGCTGCTTCTGCCCATCACATCACCTGAGAATAGCCTTTTCCCCGTCTCCTGGCTGCCCAGCTCACCGTGAGAGCCCTTCCCCAGGGGGCTGATCCAAGAGAAGCAGGAGTTGGCTCTGCAAAAGTATTTCTGATAAGCGGTCCACTCCAGTTTCCCCATCGGTGGGTTGTAGTCCACCTTCCCCCATACCAGTTAGACTGCCAGTTCTCTAAGCCAGCCTACCCGAGACCTCCAACACCAGATCCAGCTGTGGGACCCTCCAGCCAGGCCACCCCCACCTCAGCACCCAGATGCTCACTGCTTTGACAGCCCACCTGGCTGCTGGCCTCGCAGAGCTCCTGTTGGGCAGCTTGGGCACCACCGGCATTCTTTGGGCTACTGGAACATCTGGAGTCCGTAAAGCAACACTGAGAAGATGCCTGTCCCAAGGGTCAAGTGCAATGAAAGCCGTGGCAGCAGGAAGCGTGTCATTGCACCGAGTGTCACCTTTCCCCTATGTTCCTGTGCTGCACGCAGGTCACCGGGAGAGAGATACAACCCATAATGACCTCAGGGACCCCTTCTGACCTACCATTTTCCCTCTGCCTGGGGTTTAACCACAAGAGAGAGGTAGAATATTCTCTTGCCGTTAAAGCAAAGGAGCAGAGCTTCTTACAGGACCAAGCGGAGGCGAGAAGAGACGTTCAAGGGGCAGGAGCTACCATCAGAGAGGTGAGAAGCTCTCATGGCTCAAACACCAGAATGACTGCAAGCTCAAGACCTGGAACCCATCTGACCTTATCCACAGTGGATCTCTGGAGAAAAAAAGCATGTGTTTGTACCTCAGCAGAGATAGCAGGGGCTCCTGCTATCCTCTCTGTCTGCTCCGCAGTCTGCTTGTGGACCATGGGGCACCACGTGTGCAGCTGTGGCTTTCCTGTCAGAGAACAAAGGTGTCCAGTGTTTCACGCGCGCTTTCAACACCAAAAGGGACCGAAGTGAAGGTAGCAGCAGCCCACCTTTCTCTTCTCCGTGCTTTAGCCCCACAGGCACCTGCCAAGCCCCACCTAGACCTGAGATGCCTCTAATTTCAACTCTATCTCTTCTTATTCCGAGGAGTCCCGTGGACCTGCAGAAGTGCTGTGCTCTATCAACACCCGCTCGCTGCCCCTGGGACAGGCTGCAAAGTCTTGCTGCCAACAAGGAGCTCTGAAGGGGTGCTGCAAGTCCGCCGGAAAGCTATACTACAAAAATAAACAACACCACTAGATTTCTGAAGCCTGTTACAAGGTTCAGGTTAACTTGCTCCCCTACAGCAACTCCAGCAAAGCTGGGAACATGGAGGGAGGGAGAGAGGGGCAGGTCAGAGTCTGCAATTCTCTTGCAGAACCATGGTATGCACCACGCATTTGGTTTCCCCAGCATATATATGAGGAAACACACCCTCTGCCTTCAAGAGGGCTGGGATAATAAACGAATAAGAGACTGAAGTGCTGGGGAAATGTGCAGGATGAGAGGATGGGAGAAGGAGGAATGAAGCAAAGCATCTATGGAAGAGCAGCTCCAGGTACCTTGGGGCTGGCTCACTGCGCAGCACTAGAGGAACTCCTTTTTATTGAGGGAGCACGTTCAACGTATTTGGTTGCAGCTTGGAGCAGGCTGCAAATACCGAGATGCATTTGTGGCTGCATTTCAGAACCGGTGCAACACTCCCACCCTTGAGAAATGATTCTCATATTTATTAGCAGAGGTCAGGCATGCAGTCTGTAATATGTCCTGTACCCTTTTCAACTCATGGCCTAACCTGGGGATACATTTGTTATGTGCCACTGACCACACTTACAGCTCCAGCCAGTTCGCTTTCTCCAGTTTAACCCCAGGCCTCACTGGCTTGTTATTTATAGGGCAGCTGCTATGATTTTTCACATACAGCATCAAAGATTTATGACCCTGAAGGTGTAACAGTGAGACCTTTTCAACTCTGAAGACAGTGGAAAACACCCATCGTTTTATAGCATAGAAGGCACAGTAGTCCACAAGTACAACCAACACCCCCTGAATTTACAGACGCAGCGGTCTGGGGGACAGTGGAGGAGCCAAATAGTGAGAGAACCATTCGGAGATTACTGGAGAATGACATAGAGAAGTTCCTGCTGCCTCTTATTTGATTAGTGCCAGCTAAACAAATTAGATGAGGCCACACAGCCAGAGGCCGTGCACACAAAAGCCCAGTCATAGCAGCAAACCGTGACTCCTGCATCCAGAGGATGGATGGTCAATGCTTGTGCGTTTGCCAGCACGATGGGCTCAGCACACGGGTGATGATGGCCATTGGCTAGCGAGGAAGATGATCCCACTTGGGTGAAAGTGAGGTTTGCCTCCACACAGCTAAGTCGCTTAGGTCAAAGGCTTGGGTAAGGCTGGGAAGTCGTACAAACACATGTACTCAAGGGTTTGCAGAGAAAGTGGGGCTCAGCAGAGCTTCTCTGTGGCCCATTTCCCCCACCCCTGCCTTTTTTCCTGAACATTTCTGTAGCCTTCAATGAAAGGCAGGGAAGAGCTATTGCAGAGCTGCACAAGAAAGAGGTCGGTTTCTTCCATGACATGTAGAAGGTGGGATGTTCCCAGATCTGGCCTGGTGTGAATGGCAAATGCAGGATGGCATGCCTGGGTGAGAAAGAGATTACAGCTGTAATTGCACAGAAATACTTTTGGCATGACTACTCCCATCACACGGGAATAGTAGCTGCCTAACAACTCTGGGAATAAAGGGCTGGGAGGAAGGCAGGGAAAAAAAAAAAAAAGATATGGAGCTGCATATGATTAACTGCAGCCTAATTCTCTTTGAAGCACAAAATTCATGGCCGACCTTCACACATAAGCATGGTTGACACCTCAAAGTATTATTTGGCCTGGCCTTTGCAAGAAGCTTTAGTTACAGCACAGGCTTCATAGCAGTTTTCAGTGGGGTGGAGAAAGTGCTTTGGTAACCTCCAGAGTAATTACAATGTTCAGCTTACCCATCTTGCTTCCTAAAGGCCAAGGAAATTACTATGGGCGATAAATAGAAAAGGGTGGTCTGGCGGTCTGGTCCCCAGCGCAAAGTCCGTAATTTCAAACCGGCAAGGAGATGCTAATCTGTCTTTCTTTTTTTAGCACCAAAAAACATGGATACCTTTGAAGTGGTTTTACTTAAAAAGCCCTCACTGAACGTAGCCCACTCTCTTCTCCAATACAAGCTTTCTTAGCTTTGATGTGTCCCTGAGAAGCTGCCTCCAAGCTACTGTTCCAGCCTGTGAGGATAGCAGCTCACTTGCTATCTCAAGAAAAGGAAATGTCTAGGTCTGACTTCTCCTTGAACCACCTGAAATTCACACCAACTATAACTAACCATACACGTGCAGGAGCATCCATGCTACACCTGAACATGCTCAGAAAGCTTTACAGCTCCAGCACCCAGTTATCTGTAGGTTCCGAGATGCTGCTGAACATGAACCACCAATACATAGCTCAATGCAGAAGTAGCTTTCAGTGCATCCCTGTTTTACAAAAGACGTGAAGGGCCAAGCAGAGTTTCTCAAACTTTGTCCCACTCCTCCAGTTCCCAGCAACACACCCTACCCATAACGTGAGACTGGTTCCTCAGGGAAAATTAGGAAGCACCCAAGCAGGGTTCTGCCAGCCACAAAGTGCTCTTGTTCCCCCCCATATCGCGTCCCTGGGTTCCTGAGTAGGAAGATGTGGAGGTAGAGGAGCCCACACGTGGTTTCCCAGAGCCAGCCTAGATCTCAGGCTGTTTCCCCAAGACAAACAAACCTGCAGCAGGTCAGAGACCGCTACGACATCTCCAGGCAGCCCTTTCAGGTTCCAGTTATACCTCCAGGATGCAAATGCATCTTCTTATTTTCTCAAGCAGGAAAACCACGTCTCCTCTTCACACAGCAACTCCCTAGTGCCGATGGGGATGGCCTGGGACAACGTGCTTGGTGTCAGGGAAGGATTATACACCATTGCTGGCAGGTGTCCATCCACCTGAAAGAAGCAGAACAGTTAAACTATTACTGAACAGGCTGCGTTGTATGGCACAGGAGAAATAAAAGGGATTAATTAAGCCATTGGCAGCACAAAGAAAGCACTGACAGATGCCAAGCCAAAGTACAGGACCGTGGGACTTTAACTTTAATTATAAAGCACCCCTCACCTTTCAGTGGGAATAGCTAAGCGCTTTGCTACCTTTCAGTAGGTAGGAGACACACTTAAACAGTTTTCCTGTTCCCCCACAATCACGCTTTTTCAAAGCCACTGGTTTTGGCTGGAAACAGACCTGAAGGTTGCTCTTGGTGTCCACCAGCCCCTCCATGGTGCCATCACTGTGCCGGATGAGTTTTCTCCTCCTTTGGGTGAGAAGCACATGCTTTGGAGCACTTTCCTCAGCTGTTCTCAGAAGTAGCTTAATTTTATCAACCCACCCAATTCTTGCAAGTGCTGACAGAAAGCTTCCAGGCAGGCAATGTCTCCAGCCACAAAGTATTTCACCTGCAGAACTTTGTCCAGCATTGCTTGCCAAAACAGACATCATCTTCTCTTTCTGTTAGATAAGGTTGACAACCACTTTCTTACTTTTCTTGATGTGCATTCCCCCGCTCCTCTATTCCTGACCTTTTCCCTCTGTTGTCCCAATTCCATCATCTCTCTCATTCATACTGGAGCTCATGAAAATGGAATATAACAGTGAGCAGCACTTCTTCATGGCTCAATACTTGATATAAAAATTTAAGTCATCTGCTGTAACATCAGACCATCTTACATTTCATCTTACTTGAGAAGTTTAAACCAGTAAACACCCAGTAGTAAACTAACTAATCCTACTGAAGCACCAGTAAAAGATCAAAACCTTGACCCCCGCCAGACCCAAGTTATGTGAACACAAGAAAAACATGCTCTGGTCCAGGCTGGTTTCAGATGTTTTGAAAGCAGGTCCACGCAGAAAGGCTGGTCTACCTTAAAGCCTCCCAAAAGGCAGCCTGCATTGCGACTCTGCCCAGTTTTAAATTTGGCTTAGCTGAATTAGTTTTAAGCCAGCTGAAGAGTCTTGCAAAAGTAAACGTGTCTTTTAGTGAAAAATATGACCTTGCTACTCTTCATCTGAGGGTTTCACTGTCTCAGCATGCCTCGAGTGACTCGGAAGTTGCAAAATGCCGGAGTCAGTTCAGGTTTTGCTCCAACTTCCTAGAAACATCTGCTGGTGCTCGGGTTTGCTTACTGGGGTCCTTCTCAGTAGGAACAGGCTTGATTAGACCACGCATCATCCCAGTGAGGACACGAGTCCCCCCCGATCAGACCTCGCCGTTAATCTCAAACAGCATCATGGATTCGTGGCACAGAGAAAGAGACCTGTCTGGAGGAATCGTGGCTCCGTCTCATTAGCAAGAGCTGCATTTAAGCACAGCAGTGACACCGCTGTTAGCATTTAAGGCTTGTGAAGACTGCTGTGAAACTTTCCTGTCCTCTCAGCTGACTCCCAGGACCTGCAGGAGGGAAGGCCTCCTCCGGAGCCAAGCTGGCACTTTAAGCATTTAACAGCCTCTGTTTATTTATTGCACTTAAATGCGATCCAGGAGGGAGGACCTGGCCCATTTGCTCTTATCGTGCTTGCTTTTTGCTAGTCTCCTGACTGCAGCATGGGCAAAAACATGCCTTCATTAAAATTAAGACGCGAGACACAAACACAAAGCTCTTTTTGTTTGAAGCCGCTGGAGCAGAAACGCAATAGAGGTCCCCCGGCGTTTCATGCTGGGCAGCAACACTGGGGCAGGCAGCGGCAAGACCCCGCAGAGGTCCTTGCTGTTGATGGCTGCTTTCACAGCAGGAGCAAAGAAGGATTTATGCCTGGCCAAGGGATAGCCAGGAGGCAGAGTCAGCCTGTTTTAGCCCCGTGGGGAGCCAGTCAGCAGCGATGGATGAGCGAGTGGGCTACTTTACAGTGAGGGACAAGAAGAGATGCTGTAGAGCAGGGCAGTGGTATCTCAGGGACTTCACGACTGCACAGTGTGCTCTAAATTTGGGTCCAGCAGACCCAAGGCTGCTACAAAGCGACAGGGGGTATTATACTGGGGGCACGTGCAGAGAGTAAGGCAGGGGCCCTTCACTACCACAGCAAAAATTAGCTAAGGTCCAGTACACGAGACCAGTCCTCTGCTCGCTGACAGCATGAGAGCTACCAGCAGACAACTGCTTTTTCAGCTCCTTCTAGGACAGATGTTCAGTTAAGATGTGCGTATCTTTCTCTACCTTCCAATACTCTATTTTAGAGAGTGCTGCTTAATGGGTGTAGCCTGCAGTGTTTCGTGGTAAAATATACAGTAAAACCGATGCAAGGAGGAGTATCACTCACTAGTATTGTGCCTGAATTAACAAGACTTGGAGTAATCCCACTCATTGAAGCTGTACTCCTTGTGCACAGAAAGTAAGCCGGGGGTGGAGTTCAAAGCTATAGACTCTATAGCAGAGGGAAGGCAAAGGTAGCTGGTTAAACACATCTGCCCAACTCCAAAGCACATCATCTTCTGCAGCACAGGCACATGCAGGAAATACAGCACCATGGTTCAAACAGTGCTCAAGACAGGTGATGGGGGGTCCTACTTTGATACAGATTCATCATTGTTGTGTCTGGTAAAAGGAAAAGCCTGTGAAGCCCTAAGCTGCAGAGCTTCATATATTAGTATCTGTAGACATCCCTACTCAGGAGAGACCTGTAAGTCGGAAGGGTGCTGCTGCAAGGTAGAACAGTGCCAGGGCCTTTTGCCCAAATCATCTCCATCTGCCTTTCTGGGGAACAACACTGATGTTTTCTGATCTCAGAGGTTTTTGAAGCCAGTAGTCTTAAACACAGTCTCAAAACACCGCTGTAGTCCTCAAAAAGACATGCCAGGCTGCACAAGGGAGTGGAAGCCTCTAGACATTGACTTTCTTCAGGAAATAGGGCAAGGGAAGAACCAGCTAACTGACCATCCATAACCTCTTCTTCAAGCCTAACACACACAAAAATGCCCAGGGCAACCCAAAACCTAGGCAGGAGCTGCAGCCCCATCGCTTCCTTGGCCAAGTGATGATGGCAGCGAGGGATGCTGGTGGATCCTTCCCTGGGCAGCAGATGCTGTGCCCAGTTCTCCCTTCCACCAGCAGGGTCAGGAGTTGCACGCACAGGTCTTCACTTCTTCCTCCCAGTTTTCTGTATCAGCTCTGCCACTTGCATTCATCTACCTTTTCTCTAAAGAAGAACCACCCAGACACACTAGTCTTTCAAATGCCAAGATTCAAATCCGTGTAAGCCTACTCAGCTCTACCTTGACACACCTCTTGGTCCTTGATGAAACATTAAAGCACATGTAGAATCCCAGTCTTACAGTGGAGTTGTATAGACATCTACACTTGCAGAAACATAGCATGAAGACCACCATTCAAAATAAAATTCCAGAAAAAAGAAGTGAGAGTTCTGTAATAACAAGGACTGAGGGTCTCATACTTCCTACCTCATACCAAGATGATTTTCTGGAAGAGCCAAATTTTTGCTGGATGATAAAATCTGAAGAATGCTTTTCTACCTGGAAAATGAATTACCCCTGAAAAAAAAACTTTAAACACTTCCATTGTTAACAAAATGTTCATATGGTCATATCAAAGAGGACATCCTGACTCACTCCACCCTTCTGAAGGTAAGGATGTCAAATCATAGTGAATTCATTTCTGAAGGTTTTCAGGAGCTGGAAATGTCACAACAAGAGCCAAGAAAATTGTGGTAGAGGTCTTGCAGGAAAATCAGAGCAACTTGCAATAAAATCCCTATGCGTGAGTAAAGGAAGCGCTAGCTTTATTTTGAGATACTAATCACTGCAATTTGTAGATATTCTTCTGTTCCCATGTATTCTGCTTCTACACTGTGCAGTCTTAAAACTCACTCATCTCCATAATTCCTCTTGACCTACAACACAGAAATAAAGCTTCTGATACCTTAAGGCTGCCCCGTCTATAGTCAGAGTTCACATTTGCTATAGCTAGCTATAAAAATGACAGCTTTTTTCCCACTGGATAAACAATTCAGCTGTCAGATGGTAGATATGATGATCAAAGACGAGTACTATTTTTTGCACACACAAGCTTTTAAAACCTGGCCTCTAGTTTAGGATCCTGAATTAGCGTTGACTCCAGTGACGACTGGGGAATTGCAAACATTTTGTGAACTCTGGTGAGCTCGCACTGTACACTCCTTATTCATGCCTCTCTACAAAGTACTGCCTGAAACTTCTGAAGAGGTGTGTTTAACTTACCTGAAACTCTAAACACTTACAAAGAAACAAAAATGGTGCAGATTTCAAGAGGACGGGAAAAATTCTTAGGCTTAGTCTGGAGGATATTGACTCTAGTAGTCAACAGTCAAAAGCCTGCTGGCCAAACCTGGACCTTGGGCTCGGACAGCGGCAGAGTATTGGAGAGGTTCAAAAAGCTATGGCTGTAGGCTTGACTTCCCGTGAAAGGTAACAGCCAGGTTTTCTTTGGAATGAAGCTGCATCCGTGCTCTCCCAGACCTGTGACTGTCTCCTCGGAGGTTGTTCTGAGACCCAAGGACATGCAGAAATTTAATTCAACCAGGGGTGCCTCTTCTGTAAGAGGCAGTTCATGGGCAAATTGTCATAAATGCACTTTGAGCGCCTTTGTGTTGAAATATGATCAATCCCTAAGGAAAACTACTGATCTGTATAATTAGAGGGAACTGACACACACGTCCATGGCTGATGGCAAATTGAACACACAGGAATTCTCGCTCATTCCTGCAATAATCACAGCACAGCTACCACGCTGGCGCAGAATTTTAATACACAAAAGGCAAGTTCTTAATGCCAATTAAATTTAGGATTAGACTTTTTTCCCCTATTTTTCCTCTCTCCAGAATCTCTTGAGGCTAAAAAGGCACCTTTCACATCATACCAGGATGTTTTCTCATTATAGGGAGCAAGCTTATCAAACAAGTGCTACTTAATTCCACACTTCAGCCCGTAAGCGGTGACCCAGATTTCTGGTCTCTCTTAGGAGAAGTATTTCAGGCTGGATAACAAGTCAAGCAAGCCTGCCAGAACAGGGACATGGCACAGAGCAAGGCAGAAGCATATGAGTCTGAAGGAGCCCAGGAGCTTGGCCTTCGTGTTGATCACAGCCGGGTCAGACACACAGAGATGGGCTCATTCACTTAAGTCCAAGCCCAAGGAAGGGATCCTCCGTACAACAGATGAGACATCCCTTCCTCAGAGGCTGCAGCAAGCTCAGACCAAGTTTATGAGGGCTGTAGTAAAAGCGTGTGGTGACCAGCAGACTGTTTGAAATGGGCTGGGAATGGCATCAATTGACTCTGGTTGGCTAAGCCTCCTCGGAGTCTAATTTCCAGGTTGACAGGCTCAGCAGGGGAACGCGGAGCGTGAAATAAAACATTGAGAAGTTATAAAGAAACCCTAGGAGATGAGTACGTACACAGGCAGCCAAACGGTGCAGTCACGCTGGGTTGTACAGGCTTCATCATAAATCACAATTCATTTTCCAAATGTGCATTGCATTCTTGAGCCAGAATCTGAACGCAGTGTTTCCTCTATGCTGTGTCACATTAACAACGCCAGGCTATTAGCCGTCAAACTATAACCGACAGCTCCTGCTCCCAAAGAGGATTTGACCTGCACAGAGATTAAACCCCACATCATGGATGCTCCTATCCGTTACAAGGAGG
This sequence comes from Fulmarus glacialis, assembly GCF_000690835.1. Taxonomy (NCBI): domain Eukaryota; kingdom Metazoa; phylum Chordata; class Aves; order Procellariiformes; family Procellariidae; genus Fulmarus; species Fulmarus glacialis. Next base: position 35,448 of record NW_009192016.1, read on the forward strand.
GTTTTGCAAGCCAGCTAAGGGAAGCACACAGTTGGGTGGCCCTTGGTGAAGACATCTTCACACCTGCTGTAGAGCATCATTTTACTCGCCTGAAGGTGCTGATGGGCAGGTTACTGCCTCAGCGCCTTCTGCCTGCTAATAGGGAGTCTGCGGCAAAGCCACCTCCTGCATCCCAGAGCCTGTGTCCTAACAAACTCGACTCTCCTCTGCTTCTGGCTTCAAATGAAACTAGGTTTTATGAAGGATGACACAGTATACATGTGGCTTTCTGGGTGCCATGTTGCAGTGACAAAGAGGCCGAGTGCACAGAAGAGGTTGAATGTCAGAGGCACTGGAGTACTCTCGAGATGTCCCAAAAATGTAGTCATGCCCACACCCAGCTAGACTGTTTTCACCTACCTCAATTCAGAAACTCAGAAGTATAAAGCATACAAGGTGTCCTCATGTGAAGAAGAGAAGCTCTAGTGACCCAGAGCAGTTTGTTTTTTTCCCGACAGATAGTCCTGACTTATGCTTACACACATACAGGCTGTGGGGAAAGAAGTTTGTTGTCCAGAATTAGAGGAGAGCAATCATCAAGACTTGATAGGTCTCAGAGTGTGCCCGTGCAAGTTTTGCGAAGAAACAAGATGTGTTCCTCCACCCCGGCTGCTAACACACAGGCTGAGCTTAGAAAGGCCAGTCTCTGTTACTGAGGACGAAATGCTCCAAGAAGGCTGGGATTCACTTTCTCGGAACAGAGATGATGTTTTTCTCTCAAACAAATGCAAAAACACAAGAACACAGGAACATACTGCCCTTGGTGTGGGAATTGCCTTTTTTGTGCAGGGTCTGGCACAGGGGCGCTTGAAAAGAGCTGCTGCATGAGTGCTAAATAGCCCTTTGCTAGAAATCCCTGCTCCCTAAAGCCTTGCTTGAGATACTGACTGAGGCCAAAGGAAAGGGCTACCAGCCCTATATGTAGCTGTAACACCCTGTGACTCGTAATTGCCAATGCAAGCCTATCGTTCAGGCATATCTGCAAAGAGGGCTGCAAATCTCTTTCTGCTGATCTCTCTCATCTTCAGTCTGCCTCCTGGCTAGTTTTGCTTTTGTCATCTGCTGCAGGCAGCAATGTTTTCAAGCATCTGCTGCAACTGAGATATTTTTTCCCCCCATCTCTGTATGTACACAGAAAAACTTCTATATAGAAAAACTTCCTAACCCGTTAAAGAGTGTAAGACTCAGGACAGAAATAGCATATTTAGAGGCTTTCTGGGGGAAGAGCAGACAGTTGAGAACTGGTAGATCACGACATTCAGCTAAAGGTGAGCAGAGACTCCCATCATGTCTCATAAGGTCCAAGTGACCCATCACAGTGAACTTAGCCATCATTAGAGTCTCTCCAACTCCCCCGACTGCAACGCAGCCCAGAGCACAGGAACAACTGCTACAGGCACCTCACCTCTCACATTGAAGCAGGGCTTCAATGTCCATGCAGCCTCTTTCCACAACACATTACCCTGCATGATTGCAGCATCTTCTCTCACCCTGACAAGCTGCTGTGAAGCCGCCACGAGTGCAGCATCTCAGCCCTACCGTTCTCTCCTAGAGCAGGCACTACTACCAACCAACCTTCTGTTTTACTGCGTGACCAAGCACCTCACCTCTGTCAGGTCGAGAATTAATGGGAAGTTTTGAGCCGTATTTCCTCTCTAAGTACCAGGCATGACTTATTTTGAATCTATGTGATCATTACAAACCATAGCTAGCACAGAAATATTTACCACAGTCCTTCCTAAGCCACGACAAACATGATCCTCACCCTAGATAAATCCCTCTCTCCTCATTTGGTGCAGCATGGGGTCTCTGCAGGTCCAGTACCACCGGGCATACACACACAGAGACATCCAAGGCTTTGTAAACATGTTTGCAGCTCTCCATTTCCCAGGAGCAGAGAAACGTGGGAAGGGATTGCTTTATTGTTGGTTATATCCAGGCAGTGCAGAAACTGCATCTGGTCATGCAAGATGTCAGAGTGGGAGTCAATAGTCAGGGTCCCCAGAGGAGATACTTCTCCAAGGTCCACTGCTGGAGGCAAGCCATCTGGAGTAGCTGAAGTGCATGTTGCATTTGTTCTCCGCTCTCGCATGCGGTATTGCTGAGCACAGCACTGGACAGGGATTATAGTGGGCTTGGGACCAGTGGTAGAGGGTGCTGGTGTCACCTGCGCTGCACTTGTTCATAGGAGGGCCACTATTCTGGCAGGCATCATTTCAGGTAAGTGCAGGTGCATTGAAAAAGCCCCCAACAAGCAGGTAACAGCAGTAGGAATCTGCCAGCATTCCCAGGAAAGGAGAAGCAGGGGTGGTCAGCAGCTCATTATTTCCCCTCTCTGCTCCAGAACATGGCTATAAATTTGTATTTCAACCAGCAATGCAAGGACCATGAGGTCTCATGGCACATGTCACCCTAGCATCCAAGAACATTAAAGTAGTCACTGTGTGGGCTCTCCCTACACCTGGGGAAGTGCTAAACAAGCTGTTCCGTGCAGGACTGTAATATGCAAACACCGATGTGCCAGATACAATGCTTCTGTGCTGGCATTTTGCAGAGCACTTGCTAGGGTGACTGCACTGCTGCCTAGTTGACAACACACCCATGGGGCTCTCCTATTGCCTTTTCTATTTAGATTTCACTCCAAATTTAAATTCAAAAGAATTTAAAAAAAAAAGAGAAGAAAATTGATCTGACAGGCTTCTGTTTGCCACTGTATTTTGGGGAGCTTACCCTTGCTTTTTCAGCTGGCTTAGGAGTTTCTCAGGGAAAGAAAATGGCCTTGTGCTTAAGGACCCCAAAACAAAACTCCAGTGACTGGAGCTCAGCTCCTGGCTTGGCAACGCCTTTCCATGGCTCAGACGAGGCAGGTGACATTCATGTCATTGCATCCCCACTGTGTCCATACAGGGAGCCATGGCCAGAGAGGGAGGACTATAAAATTAGCTGGAGCAAACAGCATGAGACACAAGTGTCCAGGGGTGGAGGGACTGGACAGCGTCCCTCTGGAGCCTCCTTTGTGGCTGCTAACAACATGCAAACCATCTCTCTAAATGCACCATACCCTGTGCTACCGGCAGCCTGAGTGAGAACCTGAGGTTTTCCAGCTCCCTGGGCACTACTTTGGCAGAGGTGGCCCTGTTGCTCTGCATGATGTGGGCAACCAGCTCTGTTAGGTGCATCTCACAGGGAATTAAAAGCAAACTCGTTTTGCCCAGACAGGACGTTGCCAACTCAACACACTTACACACAGAGAATAATTCATGCTAATACACAGTGCCTGATGCTGCCGGCTCTGACCCCATGTCTGGAGAGCTGTGTCTGCCACCTGAGCACACGCAGGCTGGAGGCATCGCAGTTCCAGTGATCCTGACTCTAATAGGTCATGTCAGTATGGACGGGCCAAATACAGTCAGATTTGTCAGCACAGCTACAGCCAGTATCTAAAGAAACCAAATCCTGAACATCCACGGTGGATCAGAACTGAATTTCCACCTGCAGTGAAACAGAGGTACGAAGCTTGGTGCAAGGAGAGGCAAGACACAAAGCTTTAAACAGCTTTTTTTTTTTTGGGGGGGGGGAGGAAGGGGGGGCTTGGTTGGTGTTTTTTTTTCTTTTTTTCTTCTTTTTTGACAAACCCAATCAGCTGCCTAATGCCACAGGCAGCAGCAGCATCTCTGAGGCACGGGCAGTGAAATCCACCTCCCAGAGCCAGTAGGCACAAGCTTACACGGCACAAGCCTCTCCATCCCACAGCCTCACCGCTCGTCATACTCGTATGCACAACCAGGAGGCAATGCACCATTCCTTTTTAAGGTCAGCCCAAAATTTAGGGGTTGGGAATTAGAGCATCATGACTGCTCATGCAGAACAAAGAGGCAACTCTCCTCTTGGCATTGCTTCCCCGAAGGAGCAGATATTCCAGCTATGGTATCCATACGTCAGCAGAGCACACCTCACACCAGGCATATAAGCTCACAGAGGTGCTTTTAGAGATGCTAATGCTACCTGGCATTAGCTTTTAGGACTCCATCGCTTTGATCAGGCTGGGCACCCCTTGTATTAGCTACTGTTGGAAATCTGCAAGAGGGAAACTACTCAGCAGCTCCAATCGCCCAGTTCAGTTTCAAGGTAATGGTACCTGGATGCATTTGTATCAACAAGCCTTGGAGCCCTGCTCCAAGGATAGCCTCTGGTGCATCCCAGCCACTTTAAATCCTCAGAAAAGTGCAGATACCAGTTTCTGACACCTCACAGTTAATTTCATAGGAAAGCTGGATTTCCCTGCGGGCAGGGCTACACGGGAGGGGAGCAGGAACATGCAACTGAAGGACCGGTCTCTTCATAACTATCTAAGCCCCAGAGCATTTCATCTGCTTCCCTAGTGGCTTGTCTACAATAACATTTTCTTTCAAGACTGCTCACTGAAAGAAGATAATTGCTTTAAAGCAGGCAGAACTATTCATTTTGAATACTCAAGTGCATAAGCCCCCTTTGAAATTCAGAAAATAAAACATCACCCTACTTGTGACACCGCAGTGTGCAGCCATCTAGAATGCTGCAACGCACTGGGGATCTAAAACACTGATATATGTAAATCTGTTTCCCTAAGAGGAACACAGACTAGCTTCTCCTGGGGAAGGAACCTTCTGGCTCTTGAGGACCTGGCTGTGGTTCCATGTCTTGGTGGATGCAAGCCGCCTGCTCTTCTCTAGATTGCACAGACACCCTGCCAGCTATCCTCCACGCTCCACCACCGTCATTCCTAAGATAGCTAAGATTCCCTCTCATGCCAGGACAGAAGCAGCCTCCCTCTCACTCGCCTCCCCAGGAATCAGTGCAACTCTCCAGGCCAAGGCCAGCACCCAGCCTTCCCCCCTGAGGCCACCTGCACTCTTCTCAATAACACACTTGAGAAGCAGCAAATTGGACACAACTTAAACCAGTCTTTAAAACGGGGCAATTCTCCCAATTCCCAGTTGTGTAAGACAAGTATCCAGGTTTCTGGAGGCATCCATGTTTGCCAGAAAAAAAAAAGCCATGCCAGACCCATAGTAGGATTTGTCCTTCCAGCTTGTCTGATAAGAGTCCCAGAGACCAGGGGGAAAAGATGTACCCTTGATGGAAGAGGATCAGATCAAGGAATACTTAAGCAAACTAGACATACACTTGGCCATGGGCCCTGATGGGATGCACCCATGAGTACTGAGGGAGCTGGCAGATGTCATTGAAAGGCTACTTGATAATCATTGATCGAGCATGGTGACTGGGAGAAGTCACCATGACTGGGAGAAGCCCAAGGACTGGAGAAAAGGAAATATCACTCTGTCTTCAAGAAGGGCTAGAAGGAGGACCTAGGGAACTACAGGCCAGACAGCCTCACCTCGATTCCTGGAAAGGTGATGGAACAGCTAATCCTGGAAACCATTTCCAAGCACATAAAGGCAAGAAAATCATCAGGAGTACGCAGCACAGCTTCACCAAAGGGAAGTCATGCTTGACCAGCGTGATAAACTTCTACGATGAAATGACTGGCCTGGTAGATGAGGGGAAAGCAGTGGATATTGCCTACCTGGACTTCACTAAGGCTTTTGACACTGCCTCCCATAAGACATGCTGGGGGCTGACCATCCAGAAAGCAGCTTTGCAGAAAAAGACTTGGGGGTCCCGGTGGACGCCAAGTTGAACATGAGCCAGCACTGTGCCGTTGTGGCAAAGATGGCTAATGGTATCCTGGGCTGCATTAGGCGACATATTGCCAGCAGGACAGTGGGTACAAACTGAAACACAGGAGGTTCCCTCTGAATATTGGAAAACACTTTTTTACTGTAAGTGTAACTGAGCGCTGGAACAGGTTGCCCAGGGAGCTTGCAGAGTCTCCCTCCTTGGAGATATTCAAAAGCTGTCTAGACACGGTCCTGGGCAACTGGCTTGAGCAGGGGGATTGGACCAGTTGACCTCTGGAGGTCCCTTCCAATCTCAACTTTTCTGTGAACATACAATTCCCAGCAATAGCATATCACTGAGGCAGAAAAAGTGGAACCAGATCTGCCGTATCTTGAATGGGGTTCTTAAGCAAAGAAAACATGACTAGCTCTTCAATCTTCGCGCATTCAACTACACTGGCTGCTGGATTGGCAAGTTATTATGTCCTGCCACTGATAAAAAAATAAACTGTTCAAAAGTGTAAGTGACACTTCATGCCTGGAGGTGAAGTCAACCAGGACATCTGAATTTTCTTCAGTATCTGATTTTCCACATTTTCAATGGTTGTGCTAAATCATTAATAGAGGTTAGTGCTGAATTCATCTGAGGAGTGCTGAGCTGAGTCAGTGTTATTCTCCCACTTCAGTTTATCCTTGCAAATCAGCTTGATTTGAATAGCTCCCTCATTCTGCACCCGAAAATAAAACACATGTAGAGGCTTATTCTGGGACTTTGTTGAGCAGGTGCTGATTTGTGGAATTAAGTACATTCAAGTTGATGTGATGCATTCAGCCCTTTGCAGGCAAAACACTCCATGAGAACCAAAGGTTTCCAAGGAAGAGGGAAGATTTCATATTGGGAATTAACTTCAGCCTCTGGAATTCACTTAATGAGTCATGCAGCTCCTTCCCATCCCCATTAGTGCCAAGGAAAGAATAATTCCCTCTTCAAGGGGCTCCCAAAGGGTCTGGCATTACCCATCCACACTTCACTGAAGGAGGCCCCCTCTAAGGCAAATCCACTCCAGACGGTGAAAAAATAGTGATATTCTATCAGCCATTATGGTGATTAAATTCACCATGCCCTGTATATGGGGACAGGCAAGTTGATCTGGAGAAGTCAGCCATGGACAGGAAAGGAGATGTGAGCTAAGGCATTAGTTGGGCCCTGCAAAGCCAACTGTGAACTGCAGACAATATAGTTGACACAACAAAAGCTGACAAATAGTACTGATATAGGATGGTATGGTGCAATATGAATTCCCTTAGCTGTGTGCAGTTAATGCAAATAAAGCTACCACCCAGCATTGTCCTACAAAAGGGTTCATTGCATTTTATCCTTTCAAAATTGCTGATGCACAGGCTCTGCCCCCCATTTAAACATCTCTCCCTGCCCCATAGAGACAACTGCAACATCCCAAAAGCAGGAAATTACAACAACTTCCCTGATGATGCCTTTACAATCCCTCCAAGGGCTGTGGTCCACTTAGGAAACAACTTATCATTTGTGCAGCTAGAAGAGTTGTCCCACCATAAGAGGGGCAAGGCTGCAGAGAAGGGGTGCCAAGCACCCTCAGACAAATGTCACATTGCCTATAAGGGCAGAAGAAAAGCCTTGGAGTAAGGATAAGTGGTCTCCCCTGCTTACTTTGGGGATGGAGAGCTTGTTTGCAAGAAGCTGAGCATTTCAAAACACTTTGGTAACTTTCCCCCAGATAAATGACAAATATGTGACGGCAGGTCTAACCTAGAAACATGATTTCACTGTAAAGTGCCAGAGATGACACTGAACAGATAATCATCAACAAAACTATCACCAGTCTCAGCAAAGCAGTGGTAGCCCTTGACATCCCCCAACAAACAGCAGATCAGTTTGAAACAGAAGCTTCCTCCTCTCTGTTCCAGCACAAAGCTTCGCTGCAGCAGGCTGTAGACAGACAGCAAGGCAGGCTGCCTGGTTATCCACTGCAGTTTGAACTTGGAAGAGCCAACAGAGCTCCAGGGACAACAGGTAAGAGCTAGTACAGACCCATTCGTTCACACAAACATGGGCGCCTGCTTCTGTGCAAGTTGCTCAGAAGACGATTAAGCCCAGATCCCGGTGGCCCCTTTCCCACAGGAATAAAAACATTAAAATTAACACAAGGACTTGTAAGAGAAAGGCATGCCAGATTCGTTCCAGAAGTGAATGTGGTTACATGGATCATCTTATATCAGCATCATTTCAAAGCCCTGCTAGGGAGCAGCTGGAGCTGCTTCAGTTGTGTTCAGAGCCCACTGCAGGCTAGCTCTAGTCATTATGACTTGCCAACCTTTAAACGGCTCCAGTAAGGTCTTGTTGCCATTGCTCTTTGATCGGAGTCCTGACTCAGAGTGGGGCAACCCACCAGCAGATCCCTCTCTTTCAGTGTCTGTCATGGGCAAAGAGCCTTTGGAAAAAAAAAGCCTTAATATTTCCCACAAGAAAATCCAGAAGAATATCTACTGTGAAATCATTCCCTGCGAGGGTGATATTATGAAATAAGTGATCATAAGCCAAAAATTACTGCATGGAAATTATCGATTACAGAAATAATCTGACATTCTCAAGCAGTATATGTATAGACGCAGTTACCCCAGAGCTACTCTACATACTTCTCTCTCTGAAGAAAAGCTCTGCTGTTTTCATAGCTGCTTTGCTTCTCTCTTACAAGTTTCGATCTTTTTGTGACTATCAGAGCAGAAGCCTGCAGCAGGACAAAGACAAAGATCTGACTTCAAAGGCTTGGAACAACAGGAAACAGCCCAGCACCGGAGCAGATTCTGGTTGCTGATAGGCAAGCAATCCTGCAAACTCTGTTTTGTTTGCAATGCCAGCCTGACTCACACTTCTGTAAGCACAGCTTATTTGTCACTCTTCTAAAAAAAAAAAAACAAACAAAACAACAAACAACAAAACAAAACAACCAATACTCAAAACAACCAGCTTCAAGTGATTTTCCCACCAGGCAAAAGTTCTTAAGACACAGGAGGAGTTGCCAGGAGCCGGGCAGCATGATGCTTGTGGCTCTGCAAGACAGCTCCTGCATCTGGAAGGATGCACAGAGGACCATCCCCCAAACAGCTGGACCACAACTCCAACCCGTCATTGCGAGGCCAGCATGGTCTGGCCTACAGGCAGTTTAGCAAGCTCAGAATTGCCACAGAGTCTACTGCTCTCTGCACAGTCCCATGGAAACACAGCCATGGGAAGGGAAAGCTTTCCAAGAAAACAGGCGCTGCTGGACAAGGACAAGCGGGTTTTTTTGCCTCTCCACAACCTCCACATCCTGGCTTGTGGATGTTCTTGAGCACCATCTGCTGGCATTTTCTCCATGAGCTAGCTTTTCACAGACCCAGGCCGCCGTCACCCAAGGTCAGGGAATTTGGGCTGAGGATAACTCGCACCATGAGCGGTAGCCCTGGCACAGCACAGCGTGAGCCAACTCCAGTATTTCACAGGCAACTCTACTCTAAAAGCAGCCGACCTGCTTTCCAGTAGAGTTGAGGCTAACACACAATGGATCCACACAGAACCAGCCCAGACATCCAGACGCTGCAGTCCCAGAGCCAGGAGCTAAGGTCTCTGGAGAACCCATGGGTTGGGACAGCCTCGTGGTGCAGAGCATCCGACAGCGGCAACAAAAGCAGATGGGAGTAGGGCCACAGGGGAATCCTAGCAGATAAAAAAAATCCCATGTAGTCCCTGTGACTTTGGCTCACCTTGTTCCCCAGGCTCTGTATGACACCACTTACATCAATTTGTAAATCAACCCATCATTAATTTGAAAGAGTAGCAGGATATAGCTTGCTGCTTTGGAAGGCACGAGTCTCTTCCCTCCATCCACATAATGCCCATGCTGCCCTTGGAGGACAGGCTCGTACCAAGCTTCTGCAAGGAAGCTCTGCTGCCTGCCTTGGCTGCTGGATGGTTGCGGGAGCAAAGGATGCAAAATATCCCTGGGATGCAAAACCTGTGCTCAGCCTGGCAGCAGAGCAGAATTATCACTGACACGCTGTTCTGCACAACAGCCAGAGTTAAACCACAACCAGGCGCTTCCCTGTTACAGCCAAAGCTGCTGCTGCTTTCCACCGAGTATAGCTACATTTATTTTTATTTTCTTTGAGAGTAACACTCAGAGTTCAGCACACAGTGCAGATAAAGAGCCCTCCGCATGATTACATCCGGGCCTCTGAACCACACAGAAATGCTGGGGAATCTCTTCTCTGTAATTAACCAAACCAACCTGGGAGAACACCAAAATATAAGCATATTCCCTTTGGGAACAAGTGCCCCGTGTTTCAGGAACAAAACACCTTTGAAATGTTACAATGAAAGAAAGAGAAGTCAGGCAGCCTGAAGGAAGAAGGGGAGACATGCTTCCTTTCCTGGTTATCTTGAATATTTTAATTGTGATCCTACTGAGATAATTCAGAACTCCTAATTAGGATATTTCAGGGCTGCAATTTGCACAATGGTTTTTTTCAAATGACTTTCTGAACGCGCCTGGTTGATCGCTGCCCTTTGTGTTCGGCATGCTTACCCCAAGCCTCTCCCTTTTATACACCCACGTAAGGTTGTTAGAAGAGGAGAAGAGAGACCTACAGCCTGCAAGATTACCACCTCGGGGACTGCTTATGAACGAGCCAAACATCACCAGCTTTGCAGGGGACTGTTCAACCAGCAAGGCTTCTGCTGCCATGGGGGAGCAACACGAGGACAGAGGCACCTGAGAGCATCGATAACCATCTTCTCCCCACGTTAATAGCCAGCCGAAGAGAGGGGAATTGCTATTGGGACTTGGAAGTTTTAATTGACTTTGCAGTGGTCGTATTACAGAGGCTCATCAGAGGCTTGTCCTTGCCTTCTGAGCAGCGTGGTCCTTGCACCATGAGGTTACACATCAGGGGCTTCTTTCCATCAGCCTTTGGGAGACATCCTGTGTCTGCCTCACGTGTCCTGAGACCCCATTGCTCTTCATGCATTTTTTTTCTGCTAATACCCCTTTGTGGGGTACAGTCTGCTGTGCCTGTTCCCTTGTGATCTGCACGTAGCGCTGAGCACAGCTAAGAACAAGGCGGCTAAATGTAGCTTTGACTTCTTCAGCCATAACCGTCCTCACCTCCATCCTTTGGAAAGCAGAGAAGGCACCCTCCATCCTCCTCACCTCACACACTTCTTTGCTGACAAAAAGCACAGGCATCTGCTGAGGGCTGAAGAAGAAGCCATGGACTCGGGAGCACAGACACAAGCCTGGCCCAAGGCATGTTGCTCCAGCAGCTCTGTTGTAGGCTTCCTTGCTCCCACATAGATGATGCTCCCCTGGTTTTTGACCCCGTTTCCTCTTCTGGATGGCATGAGGCCGTGAAGGCCGGAGCTAAACTCCATATGCTATAGCTGGTTGTGCATCTCCCTCCACCTCAGCAATAATTCATAATCCTCGGCATGTCTCTTATGTCACAGGGGTTACGATGAAAAGGCAGGCAGATGTGCAATCAGGAGGTTAAGGTCTCAGGAAGAACCACAACAATCACAGACCCCCTATTTTTTCCTGCTATTATTCTAATTCCCCAGGCATTTACTATACATCCGTGGTCAACAAGGTTTTGTATTCCAGTTCTTGCCAACTCTTGTTATTGACTTGAGGCAAACCCATGTGTGAATGGATGTAACCTAACCCACGTGTGAACGGATGTAACCTAACTAACTGAAACTCACTGCTTTCTCTTGCAGTGATTGCCACACGATACCTCTGAACTTCCATAAAAAGAATAAATGAGTTTAAAAATGCGCCATTCAGATGGAAAATACTGCTGAACGACTACTACATATAACAAAAGTAAAGATGGCAGAACTACAATTGTGGAGCAGGAAAACCTACACGTTTTATCAGCTTCTAGAAAGCTCTAGAAACATAAAAAAATAACTCCAGAAATACCACCCTGGAAACATATAAAAATGAAAAAAATATTGTGATCCAAACAATTACACCAGTCAAATCTGAGCCACATTTGCTGGGCGCTTGTCCTCTCTGCTGATCTGAAGCCACGTGGGAAAATAATATCCAGCTGTCAATGGTATGAAAAACCTGGGAAGAGACCCCGTGAGAAGAGCTCCACTCGCACTCCCTGATTAAACAACGGCCCTGAGCAAACAGACCTGGCCTCGGTTGCTGAACGATACATCTTGTTCACCAAATGGAAAGAGGACACAAGAGAAAACATTGCTTCGAGCTCATTATTTCCGGGCTGTTTCAGCTGTCAAAACACCATACAATATCCCCGTAACCTGGGAAAAGGGCTAGAGAGTTCAGATCCAAGGTCCAGGTTCCCTAGCCATGCAAAGCCGGAGCCCAAGGCATCGCGAGTATCCCATCTCCTGTGCCTCCCTGGCTAGCAGGGATGTATTTGCCTACACACGCTGAAGCATTAGCCCTGGAAACGCCTGTTCAGTGGGATGCTTGATTTCCTGCCCCTGAGGGTCACTGCGATAACATCTCTCAAGGTCTCAGCAGAAACAACTTCTCAACAAGAGAAAAAAAAAAAAAAAGAGGAGAAAACCCCAAAAGGATGCTTAAAGCAACACGTGATTTTCTACAAATCCACTGAGTAATTCTTAGTCTCTCCTTTAGGATGGTATCACAACAGCCAGTTTCAGTGCCCTGAGTCCTCCATCTCTGTAGGGAACAGACCTGCAACAAGGGCAAGATAAGGGCACGTAAAAGTTTTGTGAGCTGAGAGCTACTGAAACTTGGGCTCTGATGGATGGTTTTTCATGGCTGATTACAGCTGACAGCCTCGTGTGGATGGGGTGCTTCTGGTCTCTTCTCTGTACGGACTTGCAGGCATGGAGAAAAAGTGGAGTCAGTAGGAAGTCAGGGAAGGGTTTATTCAAGCATGGCTAAGACAAGCAGCACGTTTATACAGTCCTTGTTCATTCAGATTCTTTCAGCTATGAAGTGGGTAGTACTGGTTTTCAGTAGTCAGGATAGACACAGGTGGGATGAGACCCACAGCCTTTTCAGTCCTGCAGCCTGGTGCCGTTCCTGGAGCAGCTCCCTGCCACGGGTAGGAGCTTCTCCATCCTCCCCTGCAGCTAAGCACCAGGGTGGCCACAAACAAGATGGTATCCAACAGCTCTCTGGCTGCCTGCCTGGCCCAAAGGACTGCTGCTCTTCCCATCTCCCCACACTCCTGGAACACACCTGGAGCCCCCAATGATATGCTCTGCTCCCCCCACACTGCATGACGAACGGCACGTACACCAAACGTAGGTGTATTACAAAACAGCAATAACGAGCACGGAGCAAGCAAAGCAAAGCAGCTACCTCAAATCTAAAGCATGGCTCAGCAAATATTTACCAGGCTTGGAAAAAAGTGACTTTCTCCAAGCAGCGAACCAAAATTCAACTAGGGAGAGGAGACATATTGCACTCGCTTTCGTTAGCTTCTGCAGGCTGATCCCTTTCCCAGGACTTCCAGGCGGCACGAGCTGCCGCAGTCCTCCAACAGCACATGGAAGGAGCCTTGTTTTCCCAAGGACCGTATGGGAGAAAGGCAGGAGTGCCGTGGGATGAATGCTGAGCACGTCTCTTCCCAAAGCTATAAATGTGAATCATTTCTCCATTATCATGGTCTGAGGGAAGTAAATGTGCCCGCTTGGAATTTATGTCCCCAAATCTCTGCACCAGAAAGGCTCTGAGCAATCGTCTGCCAGAGCACAAGCTGGGAAAAACAGATTTTAAAGATACAGAAGGGGTTGTGTTTGACCAGCCAGTTCTTCCCCACATCCATCCTCTTCAGGCTGTGACAGCACTGGCAATAAGATTTGGAAAGGGTCAGGGAGATCTCTAGGGAAGAAGCAATGCAGCAGGATGTTGACTCCAGCCATGAGATGGACACAAGACCATAAAAGAAGGGCTCTGGGATAGGAATTGCAGACATTTACCCTTTCCCACTGGTGAGAAGGGCAACGGTGGACCATCTGGAGAGGGATGTCTTCAGATTTGTACTTCTAGCTCAGAAGAAATCAGTTCAGGAGGCATCTATATTTATTCACTGGAAATAAGTGTCCGAAACTTACACCCAGATGTTGAGACCCCAGGGCTGCTGACAAGCCTTGTATTAGCTTAGGACTAATGTGCACCATCTGTCAAAGTCGGAGAGCAAAACAGCAACTTTTCTCCTTTCGGGTTGAATTGCCTCACTGCTGGTCTGGCTGAATTGGTTTGCAGATGTGAAAATCATGCTCGCTCTTAAAGAAAGCCATGGTCTTGAATCATTAAGTATTTCTGATACCTGCAAAGAAGCAGCCAATCCATTCTTTGAGAGGTCTTCAAAGGCTTCATCTCTTACATATGGCTACTTTGAAAGGAAGGAACAGAGGAGCAATCCCCCTCAGCAGACACCCGGACACTGAGCAGCACTGAGACTCCTGAGTTCTAGTTCTTGGGAGGAACAGGAGCAGTCGTACCAGGCTTTTTCTATGGTGTAGAAGAACAGATCTCCCCACTGAAGTGGAGGACTAGAATTAAAAACTCAAAACAGATGAAGATCTGGTGTCCTTACAGAGCAAGAGGGGTGCCTAGAAGGTTTTCAGTCCATAGGACCTTCGTAACCATTCCCATGTCCCACCTCAGTCAGTTTTCTACCAAACAAAACTGAACCCCAGAAACCTTCCAGCACAGATGGCTCTAAGCAATGTGGGCCCAGAGAGGAAAGTGAGCAGACGAAAAGCTCAGATAGCAGCAAAAGCAGTCCTTCCCTCCTGA
>NW_009192016.1:50029-67886 GCF_000690835.1 Fulmarus glacialis
AAAAAAGCTTCCCCTCCCCCTTGAACACTCGCCCCTGCCACAAGAAAACCAGCAAAACCAAGCTGTCCCATGTGGATCCTGAGATATTCTCACCCTTCTGAGGGCTGTGGATGCAGGACCTTCTTATCTGTCAGTGTTTCTCTCCTCCTCCAGGCAGTATCCAGACAAACCCACCCATTAAAAGCAGCTATTTTGGGCTCTGTAACCTTGGATTCACAAATGCTTCCAACCTCCTTCTCTCACAAATCTGTCCCCCCTTGAACTGCTCTGTCCATACTTCAGGATGTCATCCTGAAATGCAAACCAGCTGCAAGACCAAGCAATCTGCATTTCCCTGCCCGTCACTGAACCGTAGTCACGGTGGGGGGCTGAAAATGTCCTTCAAGCATCAGTCAGTGGGTTACTCATCTCTGCACTCAGACCTGCACAGCATTTAAAGCAAGGCAGCTTCCAACTGGGTTCTGCATTCCCTGGCTGAAGCAAGAGCTCCTATTTCTATGCTTGCCCTAGTTTCTGGTCATAATTCAGTGGTGCATTAAGATCAAGGCTGCTCTGACTACCAGTATGCATTTAGAGAGAGGATTTCTCCAGAGGAAGCTTTTAAAAACGGCAGTTCACGTTCACTTGGGTCAGAAGCCAGCTCAGGTATTAAAAAAATAAAATCTCAACCACTAAGTTACAAAACAGCAAAATTAAAAAAATGGAGAAAGTTGTAAAGAGCAACTGAAACACTTCTAGTATTGGTTAAGTTGAAGATGTCCCTGTTCATTGCAGGGGGGTTGGATTAGGTGAGCTTTAAAGGTTCCTTCCAACCCAAACCATTCTATGATTCTATAAGTGCATACCAAGACGTGGTTGAAGTCCTCATCAAAGCAGTTTAAGATGCTGAAATCAGCGTGGGGTACCGCATCCCATGTGACAGCGCCCTGCAAAGTAATTTGAACAGGAGAAAACAGGAGGAAGGTTCAGGCAACCTGCTGGTAACTTCTCCTGCATAAAGGCATGCAGGTGTGGGGCTGTGGAGGACAGGCTGGGTTCGTGGGCTCCTCTAGGAGACTGTGAAGCTGCTTGAGGGAGGAAGGAAGATTTTAAATAGTGAGAAGCAAGGAATAAAAGGAGGAGGTGGGGAGGGGAAGAAGGAGGAAGAGTAGAGACAACAAATAACTATTAATTTAGCACAAAGAAACCAAGATGTCAAGAACAACATTAATCAAGTCACCAAGGGATGAGACCAAATTCTGTAATTGCCTCTACACCAATGCAAGAAGCCTGGGTAATAAACAAGAGAAATGGGAACTGCTCATTTACAGAGCATAAATTTGACCTGGTTGGTATCGCTGAAACCTTCTGGGAGGAATTTGCATGATTGGAATATAGAAAAGAAGTCAGTGCTCATAACCTGTTTGGGAAGGGGAGGGGTGCTCTGCGCTGGTATTATCTGTACGAGTCACGGGTGGTTGGAGGGACGTTACCTCCAGCGCGTACTCTGCCAGCGCACAGGGAGAGCGCTGGCTGCTCCTGAACTGATGGGAGGGTCATTAAGCTCCTTCTCTGCAAAATGCAAAGCAAACTCTTACCAGGGGAGCAGTCCGAGTGATTCATCCTGACATTTCTAAAGCCTCCCCAGGACTATAAGTCTTATCTAAAAAATTTTCAGAATTTACCAAAAGTGTCTCTAAAGCTGGCCCCCTCTGCAGAGCCATGCCGACGCAGACCTTTGTCTGGGCAGAGAAATATGGAAAGACAGCTGAGCTGAAAGTCAGCCTTTGCTTCAGTGCAAGCAATCACACTAATCTTTTAATGCACAGACAAAGCAAATGCCAAACTAATGAAATACCAGCTTATATGTTCAAAGGGGAAAATTTCAGACCGAACATAGTCAAGGGAAAAAAGTTGCAAGAAGTTAACAAAAGTCAAAGTGAGGATATTTTTCCTAAAGACAAAAAGGGTGCTAGACAACCACAAATACCATGATTCAAGGAAGACTGCTGTTTTGAAAAGCCTGGGGATGGAAGACGAGTATAAGTGATGTGAGACATGTAATCTTCATGAAGGGAAGGAAAAGTAAAGAGGGATTTGATGCCAATCAGTTATTTAATTCCTAGTTTATATTCATTGGTAAGGGAGGGGGAGTCAAATAATTCAACGTCCAGACGACTTCACAAGAGCTTAAAGAATCCTTGCAATAGCGATGCTATTTCTGGTATGCCAAGAATAATGCAGAGATTAATTATTTGTTCTGCATTTAGGAGCAGAGGCACAGACATTGCCTTCTACCTTACCTCCTTGTGGCTGACATCCCTGGAAACAGCCACTGTGCTCTGTTTCATTTGCACCCTCCAAAGAACAGTCACAGGTTTTCTACTTACTTTGGGGCCATTTGTGTCAAACAACATACAATATCTCGGTAGGAACCAATCTCAGTTTCAGCACCGCAGCCTCACGGTCCCAAACCTGGTACACCACATAAAAACATTCCCAGTTCTTGCAGCTCAGCAGCCATTTCAAGAAAGTCCACAAAGCCCTCCCGCCCAGTGACAGGTCTGAGGTACGTCTCAATCCTTTTGTAATCCCTTGTGTCAAAACCCCATCTCCCAGCAGTTCCTTTCTATCTCCACCAGAAACTCCTAAAGGTCTCCACCACAAAGGCGTCTTCTCTGACAACAGCAGCTCCCAGTAAAGAGCCTCTGAACTTTGAATTTCTTTTCCCCAATCTGTTTCCTGGAGAAAAACCAGCAGGTAGGTTCTCCCAACAATCTCCTATCTTAGTCTTCATTGTGGCTTAGTAATCAGCAAGCCATCTCTTCTGCTAATTTCCCCTCCACTGTCTCAGAAAGGTCAACAGGCAAGAACGCTCCAGCTCCACATTCCCCTAAAACTCTTGCAGCTTTTCAGTGATCTCTTACCTGCTGATAGAAATGTCTCTCTGCTTCCTCCTTGGCTTATTAAGAAACCAGTAGCGATGGATTTCAGTCTCATGGTCGAATTCTCCAGAGATCTGAAGAGAGTCTGCCTGATGTCTCTCAGCTTCGAGCATACCCAAACCCCGTTACTTTCTGTGTAGGAAAGCGCGTATCAATGGTGAGCCCACACCACAGTTCCCCTCCATGGAGTTACTTGATAAGTTTTTTTCTCCTCTACACAGAAGCCTATATTCACAAGACTAGAAAGACATTCATGTCTTAGAGAAAACAACTTTTCTAGCTAATTTTGCCTTGATTTGATAACGTTTTTAAAAGCTGTTGGGGTATAAGGAAAAGAGACAACTTAACCACATATTTTATTTCCTTAGAAAACCAGGCTAAAGAAAGCATTCAAGTCAGTAATGTTAAATGGCAACTAATAATATCAGACAAGTTAAGAATCTTTTTCAAATGAATCCTCTGGACTATTCAAGATAGGCTCTTGAAAAGCCTATCATCTTCAGTTACATGTTTTATAGACTCTCAGAATCAATCCTGGACACACCACAGTAGTCAGGATGAAACCAAATTAGTAAGTATTTAAAGGATAGTAATATTTATTGACATTACATAGGTTTTACTAGGATAACATTTTTATAATTTTTTATTTATAAGTTTGGTTGAGAGTTCATGTTGTTCTGAGCACCAAAGGTCTGGGAAGCATGACACAGCATCAGGTATCACCATTTCAGTTACTATTATGTTAAAATACTAATGCTAACATAAACCATAGAACAAATTTAAATTGGTTAATCAACAGGTCTCAAAGTTTAATTATCAATAGGGAATCAGCATTTAGAGGGGATATGTCCAGGGAATCCCGTGGGATTAACCTGTGTTATGATAACTAAAACCAAGTTATGATTAAGTTTGCAGATAATGGAAACCATTGGAAAAGGCTAAATAGCAGAAACAATTTCAAAGAGATCAGACTGCTAGATGGAGGCATGTTCAAATACAGCCAAACAAGATCATATCTGGGAACTAGAAAAGCAGACCATTCTCGCAAAATGAAACTGCCTTAGCCACCATAACAAAAGAACAAGCAGGTGTAAGTTGTCAGCCAAAACCAAGTTCTCCATAAAACTCCCTAGCTAAAAAAAGTTTTCAGTCATTTCATGCATAACCTCAGGACAATGAAGAAACAGTCCTCTTTTTATTCCTGAGGCATAACTGTCACAAGGAAACCATGCATAAGACTGGCAAGGTTTGGAGAAGAACCCTATGAATTATTGGGAGATCTGGAAAATGTGCTGGGAAGTACTGATGTTGAAGGGCGTCGCTGATCAGAGCACACATTGTTGGAAAGAAGAGAGAAATATTATACAGAGGATTATCTCAACAGAGATAAGAAAACCCACACCAGAGCAAGTCATCTCAAAGCTATGCTTTATTTTCCATTGCTTGGCATCTACAACATGCTCTAGCATAACCTCAAGACACAAGTTTGACAACAGCCAGTCAGACTGAGATGTCCAGGCTATGTAAAGGAGGTGCCTGTGCTGGAAAACGGTAATTACAGATATTCCCAGATACAGGGTGTGAACTCTAAAAAGAGCTTGGACATAAACCCTGAGCTGGACTCCATGCCGCAACAGCTGATGCCCCTGTGTGCAGCTAGCCTTCACCAGGTAGAAAATAATTCTAAGTTTCCCCTTTAGGGGGGGAAAAAACCCACCAAAAATCCAATTCACTGAAGGAAGGACTTGTACATTCATCACATAGATTACACCCTAGGTAGTTTATCTGGCTTAAAATGTGTCTATACAGGGACAAGCTCTGCACAGTAAAGCATTTCCTACAAGCCCAATTAAACTGCACGGCACTTACACTGGTGCAGCTGCCTACTCCCCTGCTTTCCAGCCTTTCATCAGGGAAACCCATCGTGTTCATGGGACTTCAGCTTGTGAGCTCATCATGCGCAATACCATCTTTTTAACTATCAAACCGATTTCGCTGTGACTCTGGTTTGCTTCCTCTGAAGTTTAAGACCAATCCAAGCAAGATAACTCTGTGCCATAGTTAAATAATCCCACAGCGATCAGAAATCCTTTGAGATGCTTACATTCAAGTAGGAATATTCTTAGAAAAATCTTGGCTTTATCTAAAAAACAGCCCACCCAATATACTAAATAGTCAACTGATCAACAGATAGTATCTTATCTCTAAATAATGCTGATCTGAAGAGAGACTCCAACTTTATGAAAAGACTCTCGCCAGCTGATTTTAAGATGCAGAAATGAACACAAGCAGAACTAGCTGCAGGAATGAAAGACGACTACATCAGCTCAAAGCATCAACATTTTAAGAAGAAAGCAAAAGCCCTGGATGTCAGAGGGGGGGGAAAAAAAAATTTATCTAAGCCTAATAAATGCACCGAGCTAGTATACTGTAGCAGAGAAGCATGGGTTAAGGTTTTAGAGTGGTGTCTGAGACTGGATCTCCCAGGATGCATAGTCCCTGTCTTGCAGATGACTTTTGAAGACCACGTTGCCACAGGTTCCCAAAAGAATCAACTGTAAAAGAGCATCCCCATGAAAAAAACTGAGCCCAGCTCTTGGTAGCTGGGCCACAAGGATCCCACAGCGGTAAAGGAGTAGTTGAAGACATGCTCTGGAGAAGTACCAGGAGTGACAAAGGAAAGCTTAAAAACATATTGAGCCCCACATGCTGGACTTAGCACAACTGACATGAAGCGTGCAGCAACTAGAACAAAACGTCCAATCGATAGTCAGGATAAACTCCACAGGTAATTTGGGAATATCTGCTGTGTCTCTGGAAGACACTGGTTTCCAAAGCTTGCCCATGTTCTTGTGGACTATGCAGCAGGTGCATGGAGAGCATTCCTAAAATGCAGCTAGGTTTAAGGTATGCATCGAGCTGGTCACTCTGGTCTCTTGTTCTGAAAGAGTACCGAAATGCTGCCCAGTCATAGGCTTGTTGCAAAAATATGAACTCAAAGCCTTCCACATATCAGAAAGTGACATTAAACATTATTCATCCCAAAATATCCTGTCTCACATTTAAGCACTTCCAGCAGGCACCATATTGTCCACATCATCCTAGGACAGAGTTTGTCACAAGCAGAGGAAAATTTATTTGCCCATCTCCCAAGAACAGCAGGTGCTGGAGTTTCTACTTTACCTCACTCGCAGCCTCTACTCATGAGCCACCCTCGCTGCAGTCATGTCCTGTCTTGCTGCAGACGTTACTTGGTGACAAGAGCTCTGCACCTTAGGTTGTCCAGGGGATCAGACTAGATCCTTCCCACCTTCAGAACTACAACTTAGATATCCTTCTGGCCCAAAAATCTTCACTGTAACATCAAGAAAAAGAGTGAAGAGAATACAGCAGAGACGCTTTTCTCTTCTTTTTACTTCAGTTCTCTCTCATTATCCTGTTACCGCAGATACATGTTCGGTGCTTCATTGTTCATCTCCAGAAAGACTACCTGCTGTCTCTTCACATAAAGAGCCAATGACATGAAGGAGGTTTATTACTTCAATGACTTGCAAAAAAAGTTACTGCACATGCCCTTACTACCCAATTTGTATTATGCAGGTTGTCTATGAGCTTGATCATTTCTTTCATCTATAAGCTTGTTTAAAGTGCCCTTCTCTCTTCCACTCCAGTTTTTTTTTTTAAATTCTATTTCAGTAACATTGTCAAAGATGTCTACTCACAGAAAGCTTAGCAAGTGTTTTTCTACAAAGCCATGCAGTGTTCAGCCTCTTAATCATGTTCATTCATTTGAAGAAGAAACAGGGGCGCGGTTATGGACATGACCTATAACGTTTTTATGTACAAAGGCTGAGCTTCTTTATTAGTGGACAGCATATCTTAAAATATTTGTCCCAGATAATTATATTACCATAATTACCATAAATTTGTAACGGTAGTGTAGAAGTGGGATTCACTTAAACACCTCAGCAAATTACACCTTTTTCGTTGTGTGCAAACAAGGACGGTCACATGTTGGCCACTGCTTGTCAGAGGAGTGACAACTTCTGGGTGAGGGCAGCAACTTCTCTTATGGCTTCAGCAGATTTACTTGCAATCACCTGTTGCTCTCGGACTCTGCACTCACATCCTCTGTTACTGCAAAAATGTCTTTCCTTGCAGGCTGGACTTCTAGATGTGAAAGGTAGCCCCACATCACACTGAGGCTAAGACCGTGCTAGGCAAATTCAACAGCAGGACCACGTGTTGTGCCTCCTTTTGGGAAAACAGTACCCCATCACCCCTAGGCAGAAAGCTGTAGGACAACAAGACGAAGTCACGCTATTTTCAAATGGAAACACACAGTCACTAGGAGCTGACTTGTGGCATGCAGACCCAAAAGCCCAAAGCAACTTATTCAGCGCACAGAGCTTTTCAAGTACATAATAACTATGATTAAAGATGTCAGCCATGCAACAATAAGGTCTGCATCATGAGCACCAACAGCGGGGCAGCGAGGAGACAACGATAAATATGTACTTGTCATGATCTCTAATTCAGGATATCTGCTTACTAAGAAAATGTGCAAGCAGTTAAAAAAAAACCAACCAAACAAACAAAAAAAAAAGCAGGCCAGGGCTGGGAGGGGGTGAGAAGGAATAGAAAAACAAAAATACTCAAGACACAGGGTGGCTTCAGGTGGAAGGTAGAGAGATAACCGTACTTGGGTGCTGCTCTGCCAGGCTAGCTGTTAAAGAAACTTCTAGAGTATTTTCTAATGCCAGTCTGCCAGACAAGAAGTGATGACCATGGAGCTACACAGCTGTATCCACTTCCAATCTCCCCAGGGAAAGGCCTGACCCATTCCTAACAAATTATTTTCAATAGTGTTTTGCAAAGAGAAAGGTCAGGGAAGAAGCAAGCACCCCTAGCAGAAGAAACATGAACGTGCTCATCCAAGCTCAATTTTTATTTAGACACACAAGTGTGGATGATAAAGAAAGCGCAGAACAAGCTTTTTTTTTGACTATTACTTAGAGGCAGCAGTCTAATCCCATGTCTGGAGGCAGGTTACAGATATCCTGAAACTGAGGGGCACATCCAACATGCCTCAGATGGGGCACCTGCCAGGAAGGATTCTGTTGATGAGTTTGAGGTGCTTGCTCTAATTATCTCATCACAGTGACATTCACTATGCAATTCAATCAGCTTCCAGCTAATTGTAGAATATCCCCAATGACTTCAATAACAACCCAGGAGCCATGTCAGACAGAGCGTTTGCATTAAAGCCCTTGGCAGTACAAGCCCACCCATCTTTGAACAGCTGGGGGGGAAGAGGCAGAGGTTGGAGAGGTCCCCAGTGGGAAGGGCAGAGGCTTGGTCAAGTCCAATGGGTGCTGCGGCAGAGAGACAAGGATGCAAGAGGAAGGCTTCCCAGGCATACACCCCGCCTCGGCATTTTGTTGGGGAGCCGACTGGCTCCCCACTTACTGCACCGACTCTTACAATTCCTGCCTACTGCTGGTAGGCACTCTACTCCATCCTTGGCAGTGGCAGTTCCCCGAGACAGCAAAGAACAGCAATTCAGAGGCAGCAGCAGCTTTTTGTGGATCTCTTACCAAAAAAACAGCAAAGAAAATAAAACCTGAATTACCGTCCCTGTTACCCTGCTTGTCCTGGGAATACTACAGGCAGATCCCTAAGCCTTGCAGTTTATCATCGGCATCATGGCTTCTCAGCTCCTGACAAGTAAATACACAGTTACTCTGATGCCTTTTGCCACTAACGCAGAAAGGGCACACGGACGAGGCGAGTTCTTTTATTACAGTCTTTATACAGCAACTCAAATTCATCTGTGCGTCAGCAGCTGAAAACTCTGCGCCTTTCCCTCTCCCAAGATGGTTTTTGGCTGTATATTCATTTCTCCACCAAGACATCTAAAACCCTCACTATTTCATTTTATATGTAATGCATGTTAAAGTTTCCCACTGAAATTCACTGCTTTCCAACCCCACCGCTGTGGTGTTTTATGGGGCAATTACTTTGAGATACAGCAGTGTAGAAGAAACAGAAGTTTAGCAAGCACAGCAAGACAACAAGATTTAAAAAGAATTAAAAAAAAAATCTCAACAAGAAAGCTCCTTAGAGGAATGCAATTGGTTTTCCAGTCCTTCTACAAGTCTTTCAGACCCAGTATTTTAATTAATATTTATCCTACCTACTTAAATGCAATAATCTGTGCAATGTTAAAACGGCAGTATTCAACAATGATGCTGTTAATTCTACCCACTGTGGCATCTTCCTATTCCAGATGCAAAGTGAAGCATACAGCAGAGAACAGATATATTTTTGCAACCTTTCACATGTGCTGAAAAAGCAACAACAGCTGTAATGATGTGTTCGAGCAGATAAACACTGCAACACGGGAAAGCTTCCCACGTACAACAATGCTTCTTTAAAGCATCAATTTTGTCTTCCCCTCATTTGCAAGAAGTGCCTGCTGTCAGCCTAACTCAACAACTATTTAAGTCAGTGCTTTGCAAAGCAAACAGCTTATAGGCCACTGAAAAGAGCTCTTAAAAGATTCAGCTTGCGATGCTCCGTAGCTGAACTGGAGCTGTATCATCCCTGGAAATAAGGAGCTGGCATGATCCGTCAAACCAGCTGTCCTCAGCGAGCATGGGCAGCCATCTGGCCATGGCGTGCTGACCACAAAAGGTAGAAAAAGAAGTTACATTGCCACAGGAGAAGTTTCAGTAGAGAACCAGCTCATTTGGGAGCTATCAAGAACCAGAAACATTGACTCTGCTTTCACTGGCTGTGGCTGTAGGTTAAAACCGGGAGAGGAAGCAGGTTTCCACATAGACCGAGCAGAGCAGACGTGGGGGGCAGAAGAGCATAATTACACTTTGTGCATCCAGGGAGACCAGACCCCTTCAGAGACCTGTGAGAGCTGACAGGAGACATCAGAACAGTCATTCGTGGCAGCAATCCTCATCCCTGACAGTGGCTGCAAAGAAAAAAGGTCAACCCAGAGCACCCTTGAAGTTGATGTGAGATGGGAATCAGCCAGAAGTGGCCATTCAGCCATTCCTTTGGACTCCCTGGGGCAGCAGGAGAGAAACCAAAGAGGGAAGAGCCCTTTCAAGCAGCGACCTGTGGGGCTGCAGGCTCCCAGGCACAGGACCACTGACTGCTCTGCTCCATGAGCTCCTACCCCCTCACATACAGCAAGCTCCAAGGGACAGCAACCCACAGTTCTAGGATGCATCACCTTGTGGGCTGCTGGTTAAGGAGAGACCTGCATCCCATGGGGAGGAAATCTGCTCCTCCATAACATTTCATACAACACTTGCTTTCTGTCTCAGCCAGGTCAGTAATCTAAGCAGTGCTCGATGCTCATGGCAAAGAGCCATCTCCACCACTGAGAAATAACATGGTTTCTGCCTGGTAAAGACTTGGGGAGAATGAAGGGTTAAACTCCCCCATTGCTGTGCGGCTTTCGGTGTCGCCTCTATTTTTGCAGCAAGCCCATCTTCAGGAAGGCTCCGACTGACTCAAATTCAATTACCCTACAGCAAGAGGTGGTCATCACTTGGGGGAAGGAAAAAACCTACAAACCTTCTTCAAGCTTCAAACTACAGAGCTATTAGAAATGGAAGAATCCTGATATGTATCAGGGGGCCCTATTAAGATCATTATTCGCTGTCAGAAAATCTTCAGGCAGTGTGCAGCCTGTTCTAAATATAGATCCATTTAAAGCTTTTCTAGGGGTGGGGGAACCAAAGTAACTTACAATGAGGAATGGCATGAAGACAGAGCCACAGCAGCACAGACAGACTCTATCAAGGTGATTTTTAAAAGCAAAACTTTGCACCTGCAGGCGTGCACTCCTTGGGGAGGAGATTTTCAGTGCAGAGCTACATCTCCAACGCTCTGCTGCATTTGGTGTTGCAACACCATCAGATGATTCCTCCTCCCTGTTCTGGGAGACGCCTGTCAAATCCCTCCCCAGGAGGGAACCTGCCATTATTAGGTGCTCTGCAGGTAACTAGCACCTTAGTGCTTGTGACTTACACCTTGACCAAAACCAGTCTCCTGGCTTTATGCACTCCCTGCTAGGATCTCCGCACCACAGCAGTTCTCAAGGGCTGGGTGCCTACCTGTTGCAATTGAAGTCAGCAGGAGCATAAATCTTGTAAGCAGTTGTTATAGGGAAAGGACAGCAGACTGCTGGCAGGAAAGTTAGGAAGGGTATCAGCAAACATTGCCAGAAAGCCTCAGTCCCTGCTCTGGACTACTGTGCTTTTTCAGAGCTGTGGCATGGCCAAGGGCATTGCTGCATGTGCAGCAGATGTGCAGAAAGAGTGAAGATGTGCAACACGGAACAGCCCCTTCCACCCACAGTAAACACCTTCCTCTCCTCGGGTAGCTGTAAGAGCCACATGTTTGGGTCTCCAGAGCCTTGCCCTCCCCTTTCGGGGCAGAGCCAGCCTGGTCATCCAGCCTTAGAGCAGCAAAATTCAGCGTTGCTTACACTGCTGAAAAGCATCGAGCCAGCTCTGATGTGCTGATGCTGAAGGATGAGCCTCACATTTCAGAAACAGAACAGAAACTACCCTGTGACCAATATGCTACAAAGCCAGGGGCACCCTCGATTTCCTTCTGACCTGCAGGGCCCCCCGTGCCTTCAGGCTGGAAATGACTGTTCGGGGTGAGATCCAGTGCAGGCTGTGCTGACTCATGGACACCGCCGTCTGGGCTTGGAGAAGCAGCCCATGTGGTCCCCAGCCCCACCAGCAGGCACAGGCTGTCCCAGCCCTGCTCTTTGAAGAGGCTGGTGTCTGTGGGTGGAGAATTCCCAGCAGTCTGCTTAAGCACGCGTAGTTAAAGGTGACAGAGCCCCAGACATGAAGGCTAACATCCTTTTCAAAACCCCGGTTCACTTTAATATTTGCTCCAGGGGATACTGTCATTTGTGCACATAATCCCCTTGGGAATCCTGGAGCCCTGGCTTGTCAGATTCTTACAGCACTAAATCCCTGGTTATAAAACGCAGAAGTGCTTTTGATCATGGGGCAAATGCCAGCGTGCAATGGTGGGTTTTGCCTCTTTGTTCTCCCAGCAGAAGGGAAGATAAACAAGGGATTCTCTTTCCAAAAATAGCCTTTTTCCCCACTTATTAAACTTAAGGGGTAGAGGAGATGGCCTCTCCACGTTGGGGTGCTGAGAACTCCTCCTGCACTCCTGATACCTGCTGCAGAGGAAGGTGTCATCTGCAGCGTTTACCTCAGACAGCATCCCAGGTGAGCAAGCCTGGAGGGCAGTTCTTTTTACTCACATGGTATAATATTGTCATTATAACTACTCTGCTCACAGGCAAGCCCAAAGGCCAGAGAGGGGTTTGTTCAGAGTATATGCTTCCATAGACAGCATGGGTATGAACATCCTTTTGAGAACAGCCACTTAACTCTGTAAGCCAATTAAACTAAAGCAAATAAAAAGCTACTCTGATTCCAAAACAGTAACTTTAATCATGTTTAGTTTCTCAAATTAATCCAGATTAATTTCCACTGCATACATAAGATACAGTATTCTTATGTCAATATATTGTCCCTGCTAGTAAGAAGATTTTTATTAACATGTTCATGGTAAAGCTCATTCTTTTCTCGCATCTACATAACCGTTCAAGGCTTTCCTAGGTGTCAGGAACTTGCAGACATGCTGTAACTGGACTCCAGCCCCTTCCATACTAAACATCCACCCAACCCATAGAGACACTGGGTCCTTCCTCTGTGTAATCACCTGCTGTTTATTTTCGAGTCATATAAAATCACCTGGTGTTCCAGCAGCCACCTATCTCTTGCCTACCCATCTCTTGCAGGAGGCTGTTTGTTTTGCTTTTAAAAACACATACACACTCCGAAATGAGCAGGCTTGCCTGTCTTCAGGCTAGCAGAGCACATGGCATGAAGTTCACCTGGAGCTCTACCCCAAGTTGAAATATGAGGGAAAAAAAAAAAATCCATTCAACCCAACATGGAACAGAAGTTTAGCAGCAGCCCAAGCCACCTTGCAGCCATCTCTGAGGCTGGCTTCAATGCAGGACAGATTTGCAACAGGATTAGTGATGCTCTAAAGGGCTGCAGGAAAACAGTCAGCTTCCAATTCTTCTGAGAGGGACAAACAATTCTAATTTGGATCTGCTTTTTAATACAGTTGGTTTTTCTCCTGCTTTTTAGAAGTCTGTTTTGAGACTAAATGAAAGCTTTGAAGCAGCACTGAATCTTAATCAGCCTTGCACGTGCACAGGCAGCTGCTCACTGCCGGGCTATAGCTGCTCAGAAATGTGTATATACCCTTTTCTACAAAAGATAGTTAAAGCAGCCTTAAATGCCTTTTTTTTTTTGCATTTGAAACAACTGACTCCACCAAAGAACATCCTTTCCATTGCAATCAATCTTCCTAAAGGAGAATAAAACCACTGGATCAAAAATAAGGACAGGCACTAAACCCCTGGCAGAGAAAGCCCAAGCAGCTTTGTGGCAGAGACGAAAACAAAGTAATACAAAGCTCGGTCCTGTTCCCTCCCTCCAGGAGAGTCATAACCAACTGGATACCTTTACCAGTCTTAGGAGAAATGTTACAGCCATACGTCCTGTACCCAAACCGCAGAAGAGCTATACTGCATCTCCCAGGTGAGGGTCAGGGTGAAGTGAGGAAAATGCAGTTAGTGAAGACCCTGGTTTTGGTCTGCCAGCAGCGGCAGAGGAGAGGTGATGCAAAGCTCCCGGGAGAGTAATCAAAGCTGCCTAGCACAGGAGGAAACCTATTTCCTCTTTAATGAGCTGCTCCATTCCCAAGAGCTGTCACACATTTTTAGCCCCCGCATTAGCTGCACTAACTAGAAATCAGCTCCCAGAGGAAACCAAGGTCTTTCCAGAGTACAGGCATGGCAGAGGAGCTTGGACAGGCCACCACAGCTGCACTGCACCCTGCAAGGATCACCTTGCCTCCATCCCCTGCCCTGTGCGAGCTCAGCCTTCATGCTCCTGGTTTCCTAGGACAGCTAGGGCTACTTGTACCTCGGCAACAACTTACACCACCACCGTGACAGTGGAAATTCAGAGAGCAGTGACCTGTTACCAAAGGCTTTGTTCTGCTCTGTCATTCACGCAGGGGTGTCCGTGCTTTCCTCAGCGTGGATGCAGAGGTGTGGGACAGGCTGCTTAGGACACTAGCCCTCTCATAGGAAGGACTTGGGCTCCTGAGTTTTTCCCAGAGATGTTCAGTTTGCTTTCCAGAGCAGAAGCAGCCCCCGAGGAAGCTCCCAGCTCTTGCATCCCAGCCTCTCCCCTTGCTCCCAAAGCTGAAGGGAAAGGCCAAGGCTCAGCTCTATGAAACTATATAAAGAAGCCATCATGGGAGATGTTTTCTCCTTTCTTACAGACTATAAAAAAAAAAAAACGAACAATAACACGTTAAAGACTTCCACAGTTCTTTCTGGAAACTCAGTGGCAGAGAGGGATGCTCCCAGCACACCACTTCAGCCCTAGACCCCCCCTTCCCTCCCATCGAACTGATCACCCCTGGGAACTCAAGTTTGCAGCAATGAAGGATTTGCCTCTTTCAGGACTTTTTTGTGTGCTGACAGTTCACAGAGGGCAATTTGTTGATGGAGAGGCTGCAATGCTGCATGTGCACTTCTGCACACCAGCCGTTTAAGGGCAGCGTTTGGGACGCAGAAATCACCCCAGAGCTTCACAAAAGATGAAAGCACTGAGGGATCGACCTCAAGCAGCTCCAAGAAGAGGAAGACTTATATCAGCAGAGAGACTTATGGCAGAGCAGGGACACTTCATGCCTGTCAGAAACCACTGGCTTCTTCCACTTTTCAAAAGAAATACAAACTTCAAAGTCTCAGGCAAAGATATCTGATTGCAAAGCAGATATTAGCCGAACTGAAGGAAGAAAGCCAAGTCAGGGCTCTGAGCCCAAGTAGCCCTGCTACAACGTATTGCAAAGTGAAGAGAAGCTGATCCGACAGACAAACCAGAACAAAGAGGATTTCTCTTCACAGATGACAGCTACGAGAAAGCCTGGGCTGCAGTCCACTGTTCTTCTGTCTCCATTTACTATGCGCATCCCACCATTCATCCAGCCAAAGCATTTCCAGTAACGCTCTGGAGATTCAGCATTCCGGGTAACCGAGCATCCGTCGCAGAGGCGGCGAGCGAAGGGACGGCACCGCAGGCTGGGGACTCCGCAGTAGAGAGCGGAGCAAATGGAGCACTGCTCGGAGAGAGACAGCAAACGGGGGACTCGGCTGCTCCCCAAGAGTAGGTACAAGAAACAAAATAAACAGGGAATACACCCTGGGCATATTAAAGGCTGGCTGTGTGGTTTGTACTCAAACCAGAAGTGAGACTCACTCTGTCACCTGGAAATGGACTGTTGGAGCAAAGGGACCCTCGCTTAGCTGCATTACCCATAGCAGATAGGGTATTCTTCGCACTGCAGCTCAGCTGATGTCTCCCCATTCTGCCTAAGCAGCCCTATGGCTCCATAGGTCTCCTGAAGGATCCTGGCACACAGTTGCTCAAAGGAGCTGCTGAGCAGCCTTTTCTCTAGCCCCAGTCTTCTGGAAATAGCTGTCAGCAAGTAAGATATCGAGGGACACCATTTACGTTAGGCTGAGGGTAAGTGCTCATGCAAGCAGAAG
Organism: Fulmarus glacialis; assembly: GCF_000690835.1. Classification (NCBI taxonomy): domain Eukaryota; kingdom Metazoa; phylum Chordata; class Aves; order Procellariiformes; family Procellariidae; genus Fulmarus; species Fulmarus glacialis. The sequence goes on from NW_009192016.1 coordinate 65,654, forward strand.
GGTGCTGCTGGCTAGGCAGCTATTTCTCAGCAGGGTGGTGGAGGAAGGAGAGAAGTCTGGCTGGAGGTCTGGGCAGGACATGTGGCCCTGTCTGCACCTAAACCAAGCCAAATCTGGCAGGGTTAAACTGAAGAAAAGGACATTTGTATTTTTGGTTCCTGACATCAAGGTCTGGAAGGGACCACACGATGCTACCCAGCACCTATCTGCCCCACGGCAGGTTGCCTTCCACTTCGAAGATTCCTGGTAAGTGTTTCTCCTAAAACATTTCTCTTAAAGGTTCTTACAAAAACCGCCCACTGCAACGTTGGCATGATCTCCCCAGGAGTTGTTCCAGCACCATGCTGTCTTTACCGTACTATTACAGCCCAGTTTTGAAGTGGTTTTGGCAGCCTGATCTATGTTGTTGAACGTTTTGGATTCTCTTGCAGTCAGTCAAGCTTAGCTAAGTGCACAGGAGGCTCAGCACATGGATGCTGCAGCATGAGTGCCATGACAAGATACCACCACCACACTCACTCCATGTGCAGGGACTGTCCACACCTACTCACAAGCAGATTTCCATTGTCCAGTCACTGAAATCTGGATGACTATGCATTTCATGACCTTCACCTCACTCAGGAGAACCTCAAAATAAAATTGAAAAAAAAAAAACCACAGAAGACCACCAAAAAAACACCACACCAACTTTTAAGATCCCCCCCAAAATAACCTAGTAGTGTAAGAAGTTTCTTTTGGCCAAGTTTGTTAACATGACCGACGCTAGCGACCCACCTTGCTATACAGGTCTCCATCTCCCACTCAGAAGAAACTATTCCCCAGCAGACAAATGTATCTAATTCCACTTTAACTAAAAAAACAATATATATAAAAAAATCTTCTCTTGCCCATCTCTCAACAGGCCCAATGTCAATCCATACACGTGCCAAGCTTTCCAAGCAAACATAGTAGTTGTGTAAAGGAAGAACCAGGACAGATTTTTCTCCCAAAGAGCTCGGACATCACCATTACTTTAGAACAGAAGTGCATACGGCAGCTGTTGCTCATGAACTGTTTGCAAGCTAACAAACTGAGGGCCATCGTACAGGTACATACGATATACACCAACTCTTTTTCACTGGTACAATCTTAATTGAAAGAGTCTATAGATGCGTAGAACAGTATAGGGTGCATCTTGATTTAAACCAAAATGCTACCTAATTAGCTAAGCATAGGGAAAAGATCAAGTGATCCAAGAAATCATTAAGTGTATTCTTCATGCTGAACACAAGTGTCAGAGGTTTGAGAAGCAAGTGGCAGCTCAAGTTCGAAGCCCCCTGCAAGTCATTTGTGACTTGAGTGTGATACTAAGCTCTATTTCTGAGCCAAGTCCCAGAGCTAGTACTGTTGACATTCAATTCATCCTTAGAGTAAGTGTGTCTAATATCACATTTTAAAACCCCCCAAAACATGAAATGACTGAATATTTGCTAATATTCATACACAAAATTTATGAAACAGATAACAAAAGCCATCCATCTTCATTTATAAGTCATGGCTTTTGCCTTTGTTAAATTTAATTGCTTCCCCTGTGGCTTTAAATCAAGGGCAGATTCTATTAAAAGTAATTACTTTGCTGTGCAGCTGGCATAGCAAAGTTGCTTGATAAAGGTTAATCTACTAAGTGATGGCAGCTACTAAATGAGGGTGATGATTTCCATTAATAACTTCATAGTAAAGATGATGCTAGAATTTATGCACATATTGACATGATAGCCACAGCGACAGCTCCTGGGTATGTTGTCGGCTCCTGTATCCAGAAGTCATCGCCCCAACTAACCAGTGTGCCAGAACATACAAGATGCTCTTGCCATGGGGTCTTGCTGCAGATGCCAAGCTACCTGCTGAGGACAGCCATGGACCATGTACTGGCAGCTTGCTCACTGCCCACATGGTTGCCACTCACACTTAGCCCCAAGGATGTGCAGACTGGTCTGTAGTCTGCCAGGCCAAGGGATTAGTACCTTGCTGCTGGTCCAGCATAGAAGCAGCATCCCCCACATGATGAGTTCAGTCCAAGGCATTTGCTTTTTGGGGTTCTTTTTTTTTTTCTTCCATGGGACTAAGTCACATTTCTGCTGAAAGGAAAGCAGGGGCAGGAGGCGCCTAATAATCATGAGATGAAGTGGGACAAAATGCAGGAGGAAGGGGGGCTTTATACTGCTAAAAAAAAAAAATCATCTTTCTTTCTGTT
>NW_009192016.1:67904-110043 GCF_000690835.1 Fulmarus glacialis
CAGACCAACAGCCCAGGAATGCAGCACATGCTGCAGCATTCTGGGCAGAAGGCTACTGGTGTTGCACAAATAATGGGAGAAAGGCTAGAAGATCAAAAAAATAACTTTTTTTTCTAATGCCAACTTTCAGCAGTTTGGCAGCCTACTGGAGGATTTTGCCACTTCTCCCACTCATGACCTGAGTGTCCAGTTATGCAGCAACAGCATTGCCATTCACTCCAGACTAACTCTGTGCTTTTAGGCACCAGCGTTCAACCCAGGATATAGATGTCCAGTGTCTACTCTGGCAGTTTTAAAATAAGTCAAGTCATTTCATGTTTTTAACTATCAGCTCCTGGAAACACTGAACCTGATTTTAGGAGAAAGCTGAACCTGATTTTAGAAGAAAGCTGTAGACATTTCATAGAAAGCTAGACTAGCTATCTCAACCACAGAGAAGTTTTACACTGTACATCACAAATGACTCCAAAACCAGGAGCGCAAGCAAAAAGGTGAGAATTAGAAGCTTAACACAGTAGCTATTTTTAATATAATATGAGAGTAACACCCTGCAAATGGCACGTACACATGTTCTATGAATAAAGTAAAAATACAGCTTTCCGCACACGCCTGCCCCTCTGCGAAGGGAGCTGCCATCTGCACGTTGGAAGGATTGTTTTCCATGTGGGAGGCCAGAGAAAGAAAAAAAATCCCAGAAACCTGCTAGCAAATGCAGTCAAAAGGGCAGGTTGTCTCCTGTTTCAGCAAGCAGAGGCAGTCCACGTGGAACGGCTGTGGCAGAGGGACGTGCTGCCTTCCCAGGCTTATACCATTAATTCCCCATTCAGTGCGCGGCAAGGGGCCAAGCGGGAGTACCGCTTTCCCCTCTCCACCCCAAGCAGTCACCACCAAACTCTTGATCAGAGGACCCCTCTGTACACCCCAGTGACTCCTTGACAGCATCCTCATGTGCTGTGTGACCCCGTAAGAAAGGGGACAGCGTGCCTCCAGCTCACACTTACCCACATTCAGAAGAACAGGTTCCTGCCACAGCTCAAGCCCTCGTACAGGTGGCCATAAACCTGCAGGAACTGGTCTGAAAAGCAACGAGTGCTACCAAACGGAAGGCAGAGCCTTTCGGCAGAGATCATGTTCTCCCACAGTCACCCCAAGGAAACAGCAAGAGTTACAGACCTCGAAGCACCCAAGAGCATTTGTATAAAACCAAGCACTCCCCCCGAGCTGGAAGCGCATGTTTTTTTAAGGACATTTTAGGAAGCGGCAGGGGAGCGCAAGGAGTTGAAGCACAGGTTGCCTTGCACCTCCCATGGCAGAGAAAACAAGCATATCTAAACCAACAAACATTCACCTCTTCTTGAAAGGCATGTTTCAAGATTAGGTACCTTCAGGGCAAGAGTTGGGGCTGTGGAGACCAAAAGGTCTGGCTGCAACTTCTTGAAGCCACTAGCCCCCTTATGCCCATCAAGGTGTCCTTAGTCCTTGGTCTCTCTGCAGAAGCAAACCTCTCTGCCTTGCCCTTGTGCAAGACAAGGGATCAACCAGGACTTGTACGTTGGGGGTTTCAGTTTCCCTTTGTAATTATCACTCCAGAGCAATAAAAATCTCCTCGGGTCAGATACAAACAAAGCATGGTACAACTACCTATAAATCAAATTCTACTGAAAAGTCATGGGAAGCTGAAATATTCCTGGGACTAGAAAGAGAAGGAAGTTATTTATTCCTGCAGTTACACCAAGCGAGAGCTGAAAAGGTGTTACATTGCTGCCAGCTTAGCTACACATTCAGAAATAAATCTGTTTTCGTGGTGGTGGTGAGAGAGTGCAAGTCACCGGGGAAAGCAAGATGAGAATGGAAAGCTGGCGAGGAAGAGACATTTATTCAGACCACGGCTGTCGGAAGGGTCTATTCCAATTAAGGGCTGCACTACTGCCCACGGGCCACCCAGGAAACACGAGTAGCCTTATCTGCCACTAGCAGGGGCACTTGGAAAAAGCACAGGCGTTCCTCACTGTGGGTCAGGCGAAGCAGCCACGCAGCGACAGCTTTTCGCGCACACGGGTTACCCAGGCAGGAACCTCCACTTGTGCAATGCAGCAACGCAGAGCAGCCCTTGCGAGCAGCCTCAGCAAAGGGCAAGGGCTGTGTCTGGGCTCCCAGTGAGCAGTTTGCTGTGGAGGGAACAAGCAGCAATTTCACCGGGGTCCTCTCAACTTTAATAGAGCCTTCAGTAGGTAAATGAAGCGGTCCTGCCACGGTGCCACTGCTCTCGCGTTGCTGCTCCGGGGGAAGCGCTATGGAGGAGACGACTAATCGCTCGAGGACACGAGAGGAGGATGTTTCGAGAGGGAAAGGATCAGGCCTCATTGCAACTGAAGCAATCCTTGATGCAGAGGTCAAGTGTAGGACAAGGCAGAATTGTCAAGATGAATTTATAGGCTGACTCAAATTGCAGTCTCTGGAAACAGTAAAAAGGTATTTTAAGCCAGTGTTTTAGTGTGACCAGTTGTACGGATGACAGTCATATCATTAGAGTCAGGACTAAGTATATCCCACTCCCCTGATCAAGGTTTGGTTTTGTTTTGGGGTTTTTTTGGTTTCTTTCTTTTTTTTGGGGGGAGGGGGGGGGGGGTGGTCCTTTCTTTTTCTTGGCATTATTGCTAAGAAATTTAGAACCTGGACTTACCAAAATGGAGAGAAAACAGTGACCTATAAGAGACAGGAGGAAAGCAGGAGCTTAATTGTTCCTGGCAAATGCAAAGAGCCAAAGCGAAGGCACGGAGCAGTCTACACTGTGCATTTCAGCTCACTGCAGCAGCGCGCAGGAGGTGAATATGCGGCCAATGAAGGCCAATGGAGCAGAAGGGTTTCTTCTCTGCAAGGCTGTAGCAGCCTTATAAAGGAAAAAAAATCAATGTCATCTTTTCAAGCTCTGCTGCGCATCCGAGTCAAAAGGCAAATCTCAGGGCAACAGGGGAAGAAGAGGAGGATCAGTCAATCTGCTGCTAGTAACTCCTGCAACGTTAATGAAAGCTTTCCAGAGGACGGGGGCGGTGGTGGGGGTTGTGCTTCATTCTCTCCGCCTGCCCAGCTGGAAGCAGGAGTTTGAAAGATGCAGGCTGGGACCAGGCTGAAAGTAGCTGGAGTTTAACAGAATGAAGCCAACACTGCCGTAAGTGCTCGTGCAAGCTGGAACAGCTTTGGAAACAAGATGCATGCTCTGAGATGATGCCAGCTCAGCTGTACAGCTACCAAATACACTTGATTGGCATGTGGCAGAAATGCAAGATGCAGCACTAGGCTTTGTATCTGGTTCAGTTAAAAAGCTTCCATAAACAGGGTTCAGCCTAGGAGTGCATGCCCTTCTGCAATTTTTGGGTTAGCGATGTACAAGTTGCATCGCAACTCGCACTGGTGTAGCGCTGCCAAAACCGAGGCGCCCTGGTTTTCTTCTCACAGTAATGAATATACCAAAGAACTGGTGTGTGCTGGATCTCGCCCCAGCTTCTTGGGTCCAGGAGTTCACCCCCCCGCCTCGGCACATCTGAGACATCATTTGCCAAGAGAACGCCTTAAAATATTCCAGACATGCTCTCAAACTCCAGTTTTCTGTATGTGTGTCCTCTAAAAGTGGAAGATTTATGGGAACTATTCCTAGTGGCTCAAACCTGAGATGTAACATTTTCAAAGGAATCTGATGTTAAGCACTTTAACATAAAAGAAAAAAAAGAGCTAAACTTTATCTTTCAAGCTCTTTGAAGGGCTATTCATGAAGAGCAATCACTAGTATATGAGTGGAATATGATTTCTTTGTACCACTTACCATGTCCCATATACCTATTAGCTCATCCCAGTGTTCCCTAGCACAGACAGGCTTGGTGAATTGCTGTGCCTGTATTATAATTGGGGAAGGGAAGGCAAGGACTGCAATGCATTACTCCACACTCCCCTCAAAAAAAAAAAAGTAAAAAAAAAAGCCTTCTTACACAGTATTCCTAGTGAGAAGGAAGTTATCTTGTTCCAGCACTATGGAGGCATCTGCTGCTGTCCTCTCACTCCACTAGAGATCAAGTAGGGACTGACTTTAATGCAGGACTAGACCCCAAAACAGGCAGTGCTGGGCATACGGTATCTATATGAGCTTTGACATTCTCTTGAACAACGGTTTATAGATATACTATTATAGACATGTGTTAAACCCTCTCTGTTTCTACAGCCAGAACAAGTTACACCAAAAAGACAATGAATATTCAAAGATCTCCTAGGCTAATAGGGACAGGCTGGCGACTCCTGTAGCCACACACGGGTTTGCAGGACTGCATCTCCAGCAAAGCCCTGCAGATGCATAACCAGCACATCGAAGGTCATGCAGAAACACATGCAGGTACAACTCCATTTTCTCAACATGCCCACAGTTGCCAGGGGCTGACTAGAAACCAACTGCAGATGTCAGAGAAAGAGGAAAGGAGTTCAGAGGGGAAACAAGTGCAAATACTTAAAACAAAACAAGCTACATTATTTCACGCAAAGAATAGCTCTATTTGCTGGCACAGGAATCCAGCTAAAAGTCTCCCTGGAGAAAATGTATGATTAATTGCAGCCCAGTGTTTCAATCTCTCAAACAAAGCCCTGAGGCTGAACCTCACTAGGGAAGCATCAGCAAAAGATGATGCTTTAGCAGTGTCTACCACAGGAAAAAAACTAAAAAAAAAAAACACCACCAACAAAAAACAACCACCCTCCAGATCTTCAGCTAGAAACAGGATATTAGATGGCAGTAGAGCTCCCTCTTCTTCAGTCTCTGTATAAATCACAATGAGAAAGAGTACATCCAACCTCATGGTAAGCTGCAAAGTGGGATGCTCATGAACATGAAGCCAGGACTTAGAGCTAACCCAAAAGAAGAACCTCTAATTCATCAGTTTTAATTGGTTTCAGTCCCAAAAGAAATACTTCAGTAACATGAACTGAACCTGGCAGCCGCACAGGGATAGAAGAGAGGCACACAGCAATTCTAGAGAGAGATCTTTAAACCACAAGACAAAGCCTTGGACACTTGAATTGGTTTCTGTGGAAAAGCAGTAATGAAATTTTATGGCTCCTTTACAGCCACAATAGGACTGGTTGAATTTGAACAACCTTCAGTGAAAAACGTACATAAAACAAGCCTTTTGTTATTTGGGTTTTTTTTTTTCTCTTTTAAAGGAAAAAACTTTCTATTTTAAAAATGAGGCAGGAAGGAGAAGTTAAAGAGAAACTGGAAAAAATACCCTTTTTTTTTTCTTTTTTTTTTTAAATCAAAGGGTTTTTTCCTCCCTTGAGGCACCAGAAAGCAAAGATAATTGTGAAAAAAAAAATGAATGAAGCAAAAGTTTCATGGAGGTTCACGTGTGGATTTGACCTAGATACAGTTAACTTTCTTGTGATTAATTCATAGGTTATAATTTTATACTAGAGTGCTCAAACTTAGCTCTAAAACAAATTGGATAGAGTGTCATATTACTCTCTCATACCCCTTGATAGATCACTAAATATCTGCGTATTTTAATTATTTGAAACAGACCACGATTCATTATTTTCCCTTTGAATCCTGCTACGAAGCTGGGTTTTCTTTCATGCCCTGCAAACTGCATTAGACTACAAAGGGACTGGGATACTAAAGGCATATTAAACCCTTCGCCAACATGCGAAAATCTGTGGGAGGCAGCCAGGTGCTTACGCCCACACTGCATGCTCCACTCCACCTGAAAGATTGTTTAAAGCTCTTAAAGCTAAAAAAGCAAGTGAACAGGGTTTTGTTGTTTGGTTTGTTTGTTTTTTTTTTTTTTAAAAGCAGGTGAATAGGGATATTGCTTCTTGAGTTTCAGACCCATAGGTTTCGCTTGTCCCAAAGCAGGATGTCAAAGTCTTAAAAAAGGCTCACTGAGACCCATATCAGCATTACTTTTCCACTTCTACTCCCATCCAGAGCTGGGTTTCTTATTTTCAACAGTCCGCTTCTAGTCTGTCACCCCTTTCCTATGCCACCTCAGATGCCTCCAGGACCTCCCACCCATGAGAAGGAAGCTCCTGAGGGTCTCTGTCCTGGCCTGACCGCACCTCGGCTCACTGGTAAATGGAAGTTACAGCATTTAAGTGACCACGTATGTCTTCATGCCATCGGTTGGCATGTGCACGCACACAGGACATGTCCCAGCACCTGAATTTATTTGGCTCCTAATGCAGCTACACAAAATTGCATAGCCAGCTTCTCTTACCAACAGGTCCGGCAGCAGGCCAAAGACAAACATTCGCAGTAGATACAGTAGGGAAGAAGTGAAGTAGTTTTTATTGGAAAAATTGAGCCTCCTTAGACACAGATTAATTTCCTATGAGATACAGTCTCCAAGATCTGAAAGCAGGGAAAATGCTCTGCCCTCCCCGATAGGTCCCTGGGTGATACGTTCTCACCACACTTTAGGCAACCATCTCACTCAATTAGATGAAAAATAATGAATTATAGCATCTCTGCCAGGGCAGAGCTAATCTAAGGCTGGTTTGAAGATTAAACACTCTGCTCTGGCTTGACAGATGTAAGCATCTAATCACACTGTGATTCTTAACCCTTCTTGAGCTGGCTGCTGAGGTTTCCTTCATTTTCACCAATTAAACTTTCCCAGCTCGCCTTTTCTCAGCTTTGATTGTTTCATGAATATTTTCTTGGTTACCTGAGCAGCCAGGGCTAATTTATAATGAGTTCCCTGCAGCAAATGGTTGGCTCCACTGCTCATCCTCCAAACACACTCACCTACTCAGATGACTGAACCTGCCGGCAAGGAAACAACCCTCTACCAAAGTGCTGTCTGCAAGGGTGGCTCAGTTGACACATCAGTTGTTCTAGCAGCCTTCAGTTTGATAAAGCTCAGGGCTTTCCTTGCTAGCCCAGCCGTTTCAGTGAGCTGGGCCACCTGCACTAGTACTAGCAAAAATGCCAAAACCCAGACTCTGGATTCACAACAGCCTCTTTTTCTTCTTCCCGCAGTGTCCCAACAGCCTCTTCATGAATGCAGCCTCCCAGGAAAAGAAGACTTAGGGGAGACCTTATCACCACGTTCCAGTATTTAAAGCATGGCTACAAAGGTGGAGACTCCCTTTTTATAAGGAGTCACATGGAAAAGATGAGGGGTAATGGGTACAAGTTTCTCCTGGGGAGATTCTGACTGCACACAAGGGAAAAATTTTTCACAATGAGAACAATCAGCCATTGGAACAATCTCCCCAGGGAAGTGGTGGATTCCCCATTGGACACTTAAGATTCAGCTGGACAGGGTCCTGGGTCATCTTGTCTAGACTATGCTTTTGCCAAGAAAGGTTGGACCAGATGATCCTTGAGGTCCCTTCCAACCTGGTATTCTATGATTACTAAGGCACTCATTGCAAGACACAGCAGAAAGAGGAGGGGTGATGTTCTCCACGGCTGACTCCAGCATAGAAAGTGGTTTTTCCTTCTCTGTGCTGTCTCCTGCACAGCTTGGCTTTCCCTCTTTAGGTCAATAGTCTGGTACCTCCCCCAAGGCTCTCATGGCGAAGGTTCTTCAAAACTACTCTCCCCCTTTCCATGGGGAGCTCAAAGCCTTTCTAATCCTCCTAGCCCACCAGCTGCACTGCTATCTGGCTGGGAAAGAGATGTCTCCAGGCAAACCACAGCAAAGGTCTGTAGATATTTCCTCCAGGAGAGAGGAAAGCAATAGGAGGGAGACACTGATATCACAGAAGACAGCCAGCTCACATAGGCATCTCCATCCATTCCATGCTTTAGGTATTCACCTGATATAAATTTGTCTTGCCCTACAGACAGCATTTTAGATAGAATAGAGGAGAAAGTTTCTCTTCTTACTACTTTGTGCCCAGAAGGCCAAAAAATCAACATATCCCTGAAAACAGACTGGGACCTGTACTAAACAGCTGAAGAATGTACTTTTCCCCTAGGCTATATATGTCTAAATGACATTTGATTCTACTAATGGCAGACTCATTAGTATTTAGAAAAGCAAGTGTGGAATGTGAGCTTATTTTGAACAGAATCAGCATTGTGGTAGCCAAAGCTCATTAATTATGAATTTTATCAACTGCTCACTGAAATTTGTTCTGCTAGCACAGTGTAATTGCCTGCAAAAGTGATGCTTTTGAATGAGAAATACCATGCTGCAAAATAACCCACATCCTTCCTTTTCCAGTAGATATCCCATATTTGTTCCAGAACAATTACGATGCCGAGAGAATCCTTGAGATTCTTTAAGCATCTTATCGAAGTAATCGTTGCAGCAAGAAGTACTGAAGGGCATAATTTAGCGAAACATGAATGTGAAGCACTGGAATGAGTCTTCCCGGTTGCACAGTAACTGCTGCACAGATGCACCGCACACAGACACTGCGGAGCGCCGGGGTCCCAGCGAGGCTGCTCGGCACGGTAATGCAGTCCCGCTCAAACAGAGCGCTCCACCAAGAACCTTGTCATTCAGCCTGCCCAGATTTTAAGCAGGAGGGATATTTTCTGCTATTCTGCCACAGCTAGACTTCGATACAAGGACTATACGCAATACCACCCTATCCCCTCAGGCTACGGGCGGTGAGTTAGCCACCACTCAAACATAATGTTACGCTCACTCGTAAGACTCCTGTTTAATTGCTGAACTAACAGAAAACATCAACCAACAACTCTGCAGGGCACAGGCAGCATTTAACATTAGAATTATTTATAGACACTGATTTTAATCAGCAAGCAAACCCTCTCTGTTTAATTTCATTTTACATGCACACACAGAGGCATATATATACACACACAGACTTACCTTTACAAAAGGAGATCAGCATTTTGATAGCGATGAAGAGGATCGTCCTCAACAGAACAGCATCTTTACATTAGGTACTTTGTAAACATGCAAGTATAGTTGCTCTTTGGGTAGTTTTATTTGAACAAGTTACCAGCCAGTTTAACCAGCACCTAGAAATTCTGCTCTAAAGCTATCTCACTGATAGCTTGTTCCTTACACATAGACTGCTAATACTAGCTTCTCACACCGAGTACTCTCCACCTTTCCTCTCCACTCCTTACTGTTCTCTGGTGTGTTTGCCCTTGCTTAAATACCATTTCCCCAGAGGTGCCCCACCTGTGGCTGATGGCTCAGCTGTGCCCTGCAGTGGGTCCATTGGAGACAGCTGGGACCTTCACAGAGGCCCCCCCGTAGCCCCCCACCACCACCTCCTGGGCACCTGCACTCAGGACAAATCACTTATCACAAAGGGATCAATAAAGGATTCATCCGTATTCAAAGAGCAGCTGTTGGGCTAAAACAAACTACTTCCATCTCAGAAGTAATAAAGGATATTAAGTGTTATCCCAACAGGTGCTAGTGAATTAAAACTAACCTGGGTAACAATGATGTGGGAGTCCTGGAGGAGTTGGCCGAGATCTTCATTGTCCACCTAGGGTCTTAACACCGGGAAAGCCCTAAGGGCCTAGCTGATGTTACAGCACCATTCAGATTAGGCAACCGAGATGATGACCTTCACAGTTACATTTCTATTAGAGAGAGACACTGAAAGTGTGCTGTGAGATTTGACTTGCCTCCTTTGTTACCCTAATGAAAACATTAACACAGCTGATTATTACAGAGGCCTCAGTCAGGTATGTTAATGACTATGTAAAGATTTTCTGTTAATCAGTTGTCAATGAACAATGGTATTTCTAGGATCATTTCCAGATGCAAAACTGTTGAAGCATATTTTCATTGATGATTTGCATTATATTTCCTCCTAATCAAGTTCCCAGTGATATTTTGATTGGGATGAAAGGAGATAAAGAAGTATTACTGAAGCTGAAAGAGATCTATTTCTCTTGTTAAGTGGAGCCCCTTCAAATAAAAGACATTTAAATGGCATGAGATGCCGGCCACAAGGACAGACATTGTATCCCAACATGGGAGAGAAGTGGGGAATCAAATTTGAGCTGCCAGCTCAGTGTCACTGTAGAGGAGAACTATTGGTGTCCTTGCGTGGTGAGAGCATAAGACATAAAATGTGCTAAAATGAGATCGATTCACAAAATACCACCAAGCTACAAATAATGGAGAGCTCGTACTTGAAGGGAGCGACTGCAGAATGGGCAGCCATCTGTGCTTGCCTTCAAATACCCAGCCTGCCAAAGACTGTGATTAACGCTGTCCGGACAGATCTTCTCCTGTCTGCTGTCAGCAGCGCTGTCTGTTCCAGAGCCTGCCCGTGGCACTAACAACAGATGTCCCTAGCAGTTCAAAAGCTTGCACGAAGCTCCAGGTCTGCATTTCAATTTCCACGGTGTAAGCCGTATCACTGGAAGATAAGGGAAAGGTGCATTTAAAAAAAAAAAAAAAATTATAAATCCTCTTCCCAGTGTTTTAATAAATAAGGTAAAAACATCCACTTGGCAGCTTCTCTACACTGGAGGAAACCTCAGCAGGGTTACCACCAGGTGGGACACTGAAGAAAGCAGCACAGAAAGGCTGGCATGGCTAGAGCTGAGCTGTCAACTTGAGGAAAGGATCTGACGTGCGTTGGATCCTCCCTCAAAGACAGCTCTCAGCAATGCTCCCTACTGCTATTTTGGTAAGATTACAAAGGTTGTGCCTCTAATTTTCCATCTAGGATTTCTTGCAGTTATTCCTATAAGGTACCATACATCCCATGGGCATTGTTGTTAAAATATAGGAAGCATCCTGAAAAATCTCCCAGGGTATAGTTTTCTAATTACAGTCCTTTCAATTAGTGCTTTTCAATTTGTTGACACAGCTTCAAACCCAGCCAGGTTAGATGACTTGTTCAAACCTATATATCAAGCCAGTGATGGGCAAAATTAAGATTCAGCTGTGCTCTCCACTTGCACTTTTCCAGTGAGAATTTCACAATCCCCCAAAGAAATAAAAAAGAGAACAAAGAAAAAATCCACCACAAAACAGACAGTTGAGTAGGAAATAAATAGTCCAGAAGTATGGCAATAGCTCATGCATCTTTGAAATACCTGACAGCTACAGGGTCTAAGCTGGATGGACAGGTCTCGGTAAGACCTTCAGGGAACACGCTCAGTTGTATTAGTTCAGAGAAGCAATCATCGCAGAAGCGTGACAACAAACATTCGTATGAAAAAGCCTCTAAAAAGCCACTGATAGCTGTCAAGTTTGAAAGAAAGCAGCAGGAAAGCCAGCGGCAAGCTAGAGCTGATGCAAAAGTTGAGAGTTCCTGGAAAGTATTTTGTTATTGGGCAAAATAATTATCTTACAGTGCAATTGCTTATTGCTACTAATTCATAAGTAGTGTACTTAATATAAAGCTCTAATTTGAGTAGCAAGTCAGAGCATTAAACAATCATTTGGCAAGTGGAAAAGCATCCCTAGCTACATGCATTGCAGAGGTAGGTGGCCAAGTTAGTCTCATGCTACCTACATCCTCAGGAGATAATATCATTTTGGTGCTAAATTAATTTGAAAGGACACAAAGAGTGCCAAGGATGCTGAATTTTTCTCCTTCCTTAGTGGTGTCTCTCAGAAACCTACCGCAAACCGTATCAAAACCCTGGTTACTCTCTGCCAAAAACACCCACAAGACACACAAAACATCTTCCCACCATTTGCAAGATACCACATTAGAAGACAACTGTAGGAGGCAAAGGTCTCAATATTGAATGAAATGAAGGAAAGAACAAGGATGTCCAAAAAGCTTGCAGAAAACTGTGGGAAAGACTGGAGTTAGGCATGTCGTCCAGAGGTTTCTACTCAGCGAGTGCTTTTCCTATATAGGAAAGAAGGATTGCAGACCATGAGTTGACTTTTTTCGATGCTCTTTGTGGATCCATACCTTAAGCACTCAACTCCCACTGGCATTTAGTACAGCCTACACAAGGTGACAAGAGCATACAGCCTCCTGCCTGCTTGCCAAGTTCCTCTTGGAAAAGCTGCTGATGTCTCAGGCAGATTTTACAACTTTTCATGTAGAAGGAGCCCTGGAATATCAAAGATGATTTCAAGATTCCTTGTAGGCTTGCTCTGCATTCGGGTCCTGCAGAATCCAAGTTCCCACGATTACTGCTGCAAAGAAAGCTTTCGAAATCCCTGTCCAAGTGCGTTTTATCACCTTGGCTGAAAAGTGACAGGCAGCAAAGCTGACCCTGATTTTGGAACTACTACTCAAGTTTGAAGTGTAAAACTTTAGGGTAGCTTTTTTTCCACTTTACTGGAAAACCTGGATGCAGTCACATAACCCAAAACAGAGAGTTTATGTGTGACACAAAGTGGTTTGCTTTCAGAAAGCTGAAGTGGAATTGGAACTGTAAGTGTGACAGGATATTTGACAGTCACTCCTCAACACCATTTCCAGATAAGAGTAATGATAGGTATTACAGCTTGTTAGAGCTTGGCTTGACTCCTTCTTCACAGTCAAACATGAGCCAGGAATGTCAGCACAGGATGGTGTTGGGTTTGTCCATGGAAATCAGCATCTCTACCACCACAACAGCATTACTGACTTGCATTCAAAAGTCCTAGCATTTCTTGGTTTATATACAGGGAACCAAGTTTGGTTTTGCAGAGGTAAATTTTTAAGTGGTACGTACCTGGGTGGTAAAAACACTTCTGGAAACCAAGCTAATTAAAGGGTGAAACAGGAATTGCCAGAAACTTATGTGTGCATGGTCACTCTCCGTATAATCTCGACGCTTTACAGAAAGGCTTCTGCTGGGAGGATAGGGAGCCCTGGCTAGGGGTGGTTTCCTCTACTTCCCAACATAACTGAAGTGGATAGAGGGGCTGATAGGTGCAAGCGATGTTTTGCCCCATTCGACAGCCACTCGCATTGGCCTTATCAGGAGATGACTGAAGGCAAAGGGCGACGACTCAGATTTTGTGGGTTTGGTTGCTTTTTAAAGGACACAACTGATTCATACTACAAGATAAAAATTTATCTTGGGGCATAAAAATCCTAAAGGTTGCTGAAGACAGACAACCTGTCTACTTGATAGTGGTATTTTTGCACTGAGTCCAACTCTGTCCCAGCTATTTACTGAAGTCACGCCGTTTACAGCAGCCTCTATCATCCACCCCCAAAAGTTTGAGACGTGACCACTATTTAAATGGACCGTTAGTGCTATGAAGAGTTTGGAGAAAAGTAACAACTGCGGGAAACTTCTGGGGGCTGTACTAGGTCGGGCACAAAGACCCATCCATTGCTGCACACGTTTGGTGTGAAAAGGCTAGAAATAAGAGAAGCTGTTACTGTGCAGTTGGAGACCAGCAACTGATGCTTACTGCCATCTGCCACTGACTCTCACCGAGACGGTGAGCGGCAGTTTTCCAAACACAGGTCTTCCACAGCATCTCCAAAGCCACATCCCACACCCACGTGCAACCAAGGTCAGCAGACACCCTACACATAGCCCAACTCCTCCTGTGAGCACAGCAAACCCTTTCTCAGGTCACAGCCTGGTAAGAACTAAGTATCGGAGAAAGTGGGTCCTAGCAGCCCTGCTTGGCAATGCAGTAGTAAATGCCACCGTTCACAGTGTTACAATTACAGTCTGTCATCGATGGTTAAGGAAGGATGTGGGGAAGAGACGTTCTTTTTCTCCACTTCTGACTCAAGCAATCAACAAAATTTCCGCTTTCATGCAGAGAATGTTCAGCTTTTAACTCTGACGAATGCAGAGAAAGTTAAAAATACATGTTTAGGCTCATCTACTTCTCAAGTTTCTGAGCCATGGGTCAAATTTTAGTGTCTGCTTAAGTTATTCTCAGGGTAATGAAACAGGAACCATTTGGGCAGGAGTGGCAACACTGCAGCAGCCGTTGTTCCTGCTGCGGAAAGGGCATTGATTGCTCCAGGGGAGCAGCCTGGACCTTCACATTTCACCCCATGTCCTTGTATCAAGGTTAGCATCAAAGCCATTTTAAGGAGCCAAGGGCTCCACCAATCCTCTCCCTCTGCCTCCTTCCAAGCACAGGTCTTGCTCTCTAACAGGCTTCTTGTTTAACAAGCTGCTATTCCATTCAGCCTGAATAATTTAAAATCAGAGAACACAAACAGCAGCAAACACGCACATGCAGGATAGGATACACGCTTCAAGCCTCTAATTCAGCAAAGGCTTTGCAAGCGTGCTCAAAAGATAAGGTGGGAGCTGTTTCTGAAATTATCACCTCACTTCAACTTTCACCTGCTTCCCATCCCTGCTCAGAGAGCGGCTCTGGATCAGCGGCATTCTTGCATGCCGCATTAATTTCAGCATCTCATTAGCTCATTTGTTTCCGCTTTTTAGTTGGATGCCAGTGATACAGAGTGTTCACATTTACATTTGGTATGACTAAAGGGTATTCTTAGTTTGTTTTCATTCTCCACATTCCTCCAGCTGCTGGCTTCACCTTCTCTTGTCTCGCTCTGCCCTTACTCTCTGAACTCCAGGAGCCTCCAGGGCCACTGCCAATTCACAGCAGCTGTTACCATCCTCCTAACACATTAGCAAGGAAGCATTTTCCTACAGAAATCCTAAGAAATCTCCTTCATCACAGCTGGTGCAAAGTGGAAGTGTCAAGTTTCCACATGGCAAAAAAAGTAAAACTTAAAGAGTATTGAATCTGATATTGGCTCAGTCAGATATTTTGAGGTCAAGATTAAGCTAAAGCATCTCCAAAAATAGAAGGACTGGTTTTAAAAGAGCTCTCTGAAAGATTTTCGAAGGTGGGAAAATTGTGGGAAAACAAAATGGCAAATGGGCTCTATCGGTGATGTTTTTCTGACTGGACACCTGCCGTTTCCTAGAAATAAGCTAGGAACTAGAAGAGTTTAAGGAATCTGCCTTACAGTAAGAAAAGTACCCATACATTCACATCGATAGACCAAATGAAAATGTTTTAGAACAACCTAGATAAGGCTAGATACATCAATAGCAATGCAGCATAATAAGAGATAACAGGGACAAGGGGAAACAGAGCTCTCAATACTTCTAAAGGTCATGGCCAGGTAGTCAGGGGTTTGGGGAAGAAGTTCTCTAAGATTTAGAAACTAGGTTACAAAAGCGATCTCAGGACAACTGTAGATGAGAAACTCTGCATGAACAGGAGCTCAACATCCATTCCATAACAAAGGTCCTTTTTCATCATCTTCTGGCAGGCAGAAAGCATCTCGAGCTCTGTGAGACAGAAGTACACCTGCATCACTCTTTGGAGTTCAGCATCTTTTGGAGTCCGGCTATGAAAACTCCAAGCTCATTTTGCCTCCAGCGCTTTCCTGGTATTCTACTCCCCGTTATTTCAGCAGAACTACTGTCAAACTGAGCACTCTACTGTCTCATCCAGACACCGTCAACGAGTAATTACAAATTGGTTTTTCTGCTATCTAATATGCTTTTGAAGCCTTTGTGCAACACGAGATGCTTGGAATGTGCATCTTGTATTGCACACGCCTGGTTTTTGTTCTATGTGTTTTCTGATTTTATATCAGGGCACTGTGGTTATTTTAGATGTTTACAAATCTTTTGGAAAAGGAACCTCACAGCCAGTTCTGACTGGCATATCCAAAAAACTCCTTCTAAAGAAAAAGCTAGGTCTACATCCAAGATATTGCAGACTGCGTTCTTAAAAGACATTTTCCTGAGAGAACGTGGCTGATGGCTCATCAGGGAAAACAAAACCAGGAGGAGGGTAACAAGGTTCTTTACTCCAGATACCCAGCTGAAGTAGTGGCAAGAGGTTTTGTTCAATGAGCCATCCAGCTCAACTCGGTACGATGTGACGTGGGGGCATTTAACACAGATGATGAATTGGGCCCAGATTTTTCTGTTCTGGAACAAGATCTCAGCTGCCTGGACTGAAGCAGCAGCTCGTACAGCTAAGGCCCACAAGCAGCTGTTACTGCTGTAGTAGCTGCCAGGAAAGAAGAGCAGTGGGAGGACCACAGACTTGAATTTGCTTCAGATACATTAGCCTGGTTAAACTAGAAGCAGCTTATTTTTACCAGCATGGAGAACATTCCTGCCCACCCCACAGAAAAATCAACCCTTGCAATCTACCCCTAACCTGCTTTCTGTTGCTGGGTGAGCCAAGAGGCTAGAACTTCTGGGGTGGCTTTGGGTTAAGTGCCAAAATCATGAATGCAGTTATGTAAATGCTAAAATAACATAGACTTGAAGTGACAACCTATTAAACTGTCTTTAATTCTCAGTGTTGTAAAGGATTTATTAAACACTACATTGCAAGGCCAGAATGAACAGGGAAATAGGAATTTTAAATAACTTGGCAATCTCACTACACCCTCAATTAGGACAGTTAACAATTGAACCCCAAATATTTCACAAGAGAAGGTCAACGTTGTTTCCTGCATTGGACTTAGAAATTAAAGCCCCAAGGACAAATTCATTTGCCCACGGTCCAGGTTTCTGATGTCTCAGACCATTATTCTCTACCGTTGTAGCGGCTCTACTGCCTCTGCCCAGTACCACCCTCTGGGTGCAGAGAGTGCAATTGTAAAAGCACGTTGCCTGGATCAACAAAGCAACAGAGGCTGATGTGCAAAAGTATTTCAGTAAGGCTGAGAGGCCACCACTGATGCAGGTGCAATGGGGAATCTTGCATTGAAGTGATTATTGCAGGTATGGTGTACTGGGTATAAGTGGCAAGGCACTTTACCCACCACCAGACACAGCTGAGCCCATTGGCAAAGCTGGTGGCACCTGCAGGATAACATATTTAAGAATGCGCAAAAAATGTCTGAGAGCAGCGAGGAATGAGGGAAAAAAGGATGTGAACACCAGGGCCAGAGAATAAGGAGGGGGGAAGAGGTGCAGCCCGTTGAGAGACCACAGGAGAGCAGGTATTTCCCTGCAGACCACGGAGAGGACCACGGTGGAGCAGATGTCCACACTGCAGCCCATGGACTACCCCATGTTGGAGCAGTTGGATATTTCCTGAAGGAAATGAAGCCCGTGGAAAGCCCTTAGAGGCAAGTTTATCCTGACGGACAGTAGGCCATGGGAAGGATCGACACTGGAGCAGGGGAAAAGTGCGAGGAGGAAGGAGCGGCAAAGAAGAGCTGTTATGAGTTGACCGCAACCATCCCCAGTCCCTCGGGGGCCAGGGGAGGTAGAGGAGTCAGGAATGAAGGAGTGAAGTTGAGCTTGGGAAAAGCGGGGTGGGGTGGGGAGAAGATGATGTTTTAATTTTTGTCTTTGTTTCTCACTATCCAAATCTATTTTAATTG
The DNA here is from genome assembly GCF_000690835.1 of Fulmarus glacialis. Classification (NCBI taxonomy): domain Eukaryota; kingdom Metazoa; phylum Chordata; class Aves; order Procellariiformes; family Procellariidae; genus Fulmarus; species Fulmarus glacialis. Next base: position 85,155 of record NW_009192016.1, read on the forward strand.
GCAAGAAATTAAATTAATTTCCCCCAAGGCGAGTCTGTTTTGCCTATGATGGTAACTGGTAAATGATTCCCCTGTCTTTATCTGGACCCATGAGCTTTTCCATCTTATTTTGTCTCCCTGTCCTGCCATGGAGGAGCAGTGCGAGAGCATCCAGGAGGGCCTCTGGCAGCTGGCCAAGGTCAACCCACCACATGTGGAGGGAAAGGGACCTCTTAATCAGAAAACTGCTTTCAGAGGTAGGCCTACTTTTGTCTTGAAGTTCAGTTTTTGTCTGTCCTGTCTTCTCCCCCCTCCCTGCATATTGTTTCACGTTATGGTGAAAGCAATGACAGTTGATTTTTCAAGCCTTGAGATACTCTTCTGACATTTGCACAATGCCTTCTACCTGGGAATCTGCAGGCAGCAGAACTGGCTTGTTCACTGCCACTTTCAGGGGAGCAGTCATCACTGCCTTTCACTTAAACCAAGAGAAGACAGGGTGCAGCATGCTGCACTGAAGATACCTTTCACTTGGAAAAGCTTTTTTCTTTGATAAAAAAAGTATACGCTTATTGTGAGAGCAAGCAGCTGATGAAACTACCCTGTCAATCTCTTTCAGTATGCCGTTTTATTTTGCTCTGCACAATTTTCTTCTTATAAACTACCTTTTTTAAAAAATGATTTTTTTTCATCTTTCACTTTACTCAAAGAAACACCAAATCACAAGTACAGTCTGGCTTCTGAAACCGAATTCAGCAACTGTCAGGATTCCCAATGCCCTGAGATGTGCATGTCATATCCAGCAGAAGGAAACAAGGACAAGCAGGGAAAAGAGCATGAAGAGCAGCTGAGCGTTACCCTCTGTATTCCCAGTATCCCAATGAGCCTGCAAGATGTGCCCTTCCAGAAGGCAGGGAATGGTTGCAGATGAGTCTGAGAGCAAGAAATTGGGCTATAACATTTCTCCTAAAGCTTCTCAGCTCCCAAAACCTTGAAGGAAAGCAGTCCTGGAAAAAAAGAAGATGGCTTCCTTGTGTCACAAAATCTCTACCGGTACCATCCAAGAAGACACCAGTGCACTTGGCTTCCGTACAGCTCTTTTTTCTCTCTCTGTCTCATGATGATGACACATCTTAGAGATCTTTGGACTCAAGGGCTTTCCAGCCCACTCAGCAGGGCGAGACAGCAATCCAACATTAGATGGTTGGTCTTGATGACATAGCATTTGGTAACTTTCCATGCCCTGGAGTTTTCAGTTGAAGGCAATTTCCCGGTTATTTCAGCAAGGGACACCTTTGCAGCAAAGGAAAGGCTGCAAGGTCTGGCTTTCCTGAGGACCAAAGGAAGTCACACAACTCCTCTGCAGCATCAAGGACACCACAGATTACAGGGAGTGATCACACGGAGATCTCATTTCTGCTTCCTTGTTTTAATCCCTTCATTTAAAAAAGATTTAGATTGTGTACATGGAAAAAAACTTGACATTTGGATGTGTGCCTCTTGATGTTCAGCCAAAAAGAGGCATAGCCGCAGTGCCCCACTAGCATTTAACCATAACATAGCCCAAGCGCATGGCAGGGGTCAGAGCAAGTTTCCTCAGAGGCAAACCATTATGGGTAAATGTTCACAAAAGTCCCACGACGTTTTGTAAAGGAGCCACCCAAACAGCCTTGTTGTCAGCAGGAGCAAGAGAAGGGAACGGCTCTTGTGTAATGGTTTCATAAGAGGTCCTTATCTCCTGATGTCATGCCTTGCAGAAGGTCAGCCAAATTCACTGGCTCATGACTTTGTGCTCACAAATTAACAGGTACCTGAAACCCACCTCAGCATTTAAACGGTGATGTCACCCAGCCCGAGCCCCATCCAAGCCTTTCAAAGAGCACGCACTCCCCAAAACACAGTCTTGCTGTTAAGAAGAAAAGAATGAGCAAAGGACAGACACACAGAAACACTTTTTTTTTTTCTTAGCGTTTCTCCAAGTCAGACCAGAGCTTACATCTAGCCTAGCGAGTAACCAACGCTACAAGCTCTCCACCTGCACAGTTACGAAAGACCGAGCATACCCCATTTCTACAACACAGCTACCCAGGACTAAATTCAGGACTGCTTCAAAATCCAACTTTTAGTCCTTTGACAATCCATTCCATGGATTAAGTTTATTGACCTTGGGGAAATAAACGACCTTCACACAGACCTGGTTTTCCCTGTGAAGCTCTTGGAGACAATACAGGGCTGCAAAGCCAGCTGCCTCTTTATTGAGCAGCAAAAGCAGGAACACGGCCCAGACCTGTGCTGCTCAGAACACCACCTCAGCTACCAGATTGTGCTGAAGAAATTACTCATGTCAGAAAGGAAAAGGTGAAGAAATCTGGCATTTCTATACCGTATGGTTTCTATACAGCAGCATCCTCCTAATCAACAACAGCTGAAGAACTGCAGAGCAAAGGGGGAAAAGAAAATCTTCTAGATATTAAAAACATCCACATTTATATCTATATATACATATACGTGTATGTGTGTACATGCACATACATATTTAGTCTCCAGCCATCCCAGTCAGTCACCCTTAAACAGCCAGAAGGTGCTGCAATTTCTGGGAGAAACAGCATCTTCCTGGTGTGGCTTTTGCTATAAGCTTGTACAGTAGGAGGTAGCCACTTGTTAGGACACGCTAGCCATGGAAAGCCAACGCATGTGTCTGCAGTTCGGGAAATACAGAAGTCATTTGATGGCCCCAAAGAGACTGGTTCTTCAAGCTAATTCCTAATGAACCAGAGTTTGATTGACAGTATTTTGCACTGTAAACATTTGGATTAGAGCAACAGTGATGTATTTGTGTTTTTAACTGGCAAAAAAAAAACCCTTGAGGGCATAGTTATGTCATTCTAAAGTCTGAATCTATTAATCTAACAGCAGATGCAACGAGTTCCCACAAGCCACTCTCCAAGCTCTGAAATCTTCCCTCTCCAAGAAGTTGGCAGGGGGGGTGTAAACATAGATCGATCTCTTATTTAGACTGCACTGACACAACTATCAGCATGACAGATTAGCTGTTATTTGAACAACTCACACCGACATTCTGCTTTCCTGAAATAAGTATCTGCCAGGAAAAAGCAGAATGAGGTCTGAACCCCCAAGGCCATTGGAAGCCCAGGAGACCCAATATTCCTGATACACCAAAATTCTGCTCTGCCCAGGTGTTCAGTGGATGGCAGTGAAGGTAAGCGCAAATACCAATGCATAAAACGAAATGCCTTCTTTTTGAGCTACCTGAACAGAGAAAGGACAGCTGTGCAGATGGTAAATCCCAATACCAAATGATGAGTCAATCCTCTGAACGGCTTAGTAGTGAGGGGCATATTTTAGACTCCGTGGGGTCCAATAAAGCAAACATGAGGTTGCCTTGAGGGATCTACTTGCCTTCTGGGAGATGCTGTTCTTGCACTCATCACATCCACATGGCTCCTCTTAGTTTCTGTTTTTGGGATCCAAACAGTAATGCAATCCCGTGATAGGATAATCACACCATTTCATTAATCATTTATTTCATCAATCATTTTGAGCCATTTCCCTAGGGCCAGCCAGCCTTCCCTACAGCTGCCAAATTTCAGGCTCGTTTCATCTCTAACCTAGTTTCAGAGCTGCCTTGTCTCCCTGCCTTTCATGTTTTCAGCTCGCATTTTACTTGCACATTTGAACTGGCTGTCCGTGATCAGTGAAGGGCAGGATGAGGGGGGAGAAAAGAGGGGAGCCAGACTTTTAGTATTGTTTTTGCTAAACTCAGTGTCTTGGAACCAGATGGTAACCGACTTCTTTAATTCTACTCTAAAAGTGGACTCCAAAGAGCAAGTAACCACAAACCGGGCAGCACTCCACGCTAGCAAGTATCTACGGGCCTCTAATAATTGCAAAGCATTTGTTCATTGTATCTTCATGCAACAGCATGTCCTGTGGTTACGTTATATGGGATTAGTGCAAGGGAAACTGGCAGAGAGTGTTGGCCCACGCTAGGCTCAGCCATTCAGAACATCGTTTACCAACTCTGTAACGAGCAGCTGCAATATTTTTTAACACATTAGGGGCTGGGGAGGTATATTTTCAGGACATGAGCGGCGCAGCAGTCACATCATACACTGCACTCAGGGACAGCAGGTAGGAGAGAAGACATTTGGAGAAGGACAACAGAGAGTGCTTACAAGACTCAGCTTAGCCTTTACTGAACTCTGCCATCTGTCATGGGCTGCTAAAGAGTAAATTCCCCACTCTTGGCAAATCACACATACGGCAAAGAAAGTCTTCATGCCTCCCTTTAGTTGGGAACTGAAAAGCAGCTCTTCTCTGCAAACACAGATCTCTTCTGTGAAACACAGAGCCTTCTCTCTAGAAGGAAAGAGGAGGCATAAGCACAAGAAAGCCCCTCCTTTGCCAAATTGGCCCTTGGCTCCGACAGCTCCTAGGTGGAACAAGCCCACTTCCTTCCACCACTGCGCCTAGCAGGGCTGTATAAAGGGTGGCAGATCCCAGAGCACTGGAGGGTGGAAAAAACCACTAACACCAGGTCTCACAGATGTCTTATCCTTAAATTAATAGCAGGACTCAATGCCCTGGTATCAAGTACCCTAGACAAAGAGTCTAGGCCAGAGTCTTGCAATTTCTTTGGCTGCTCAGTGGTGCCCATTGCAGAGACCACACTCCACTCCTATAAGCCAGGCTCATGGGCACACTGGCTTTTGAAACCCCTGCAAGGCCAGGCCCAGAGCCCTGCGATTTCATCAGAGAATGGGTACGAATACAAAACAGATGGAGTCTCCTGCATCGCTGGCAGCATTCGCATTCAAACCATGGCAGACTCCAGCCTACCAGCATGTCCCTGTGGAACTCCAGCCCTCTGCTCCAAGTTGCTCTTCTCCAGCAGAGCAAACGCCGCAAATGTCAATCGATGACAGGCATCAGCACCACACTGAGTATCTGTGCTCTTGTTCACAGTGGGACCATGCAAGATTTTCAATAAATAGTAAGTTCTCCTAAAAATAGGATTTTTAGGGAAACTAGATTATTGGCAAATTTTTGCAGAGTTTTTTCAGCCAGCGAGGGATGAAAAATTCGGAAGTGTCAGAACGTAGCCTGTTGTGCAACGGCAGATAGCAAAATAGCAACGAAATAGTCATTTCTTTATGAAGTAGTCATAATGAATAGTCATTTTAAAGAAGATTCAGTAATGTAATTGGGGCAGAAAGCCAAGGCCTAATATTTCAGCTTCAGGCTTTTGTTCCATCCTCTTTCAGTGAAAGAACTAAATCTATGACACTCTTTGAACCACGGACGAACAGCAACAGCACCCAACCATTCACTTCTGATCTTTCCCCGAACACCCCCACTTCAGTAGGTATATTTGCAGACTTTGGCATGTAAGCTTTCCGGAGAAAAGGCTGTGTTCTGGTTCATTGAACACATTGCAGATGCACAGATCCGCCGCTCCGACCCTTTGAAAGAGGCAGGCTTTGAACGCTGTTCCTGTTCTTGTGACAGTCTTTCTCGATGCAGTAACCTCATCTATTTGGAAGATTTTCTTTCTGCTTGGAAAGATGGTGGGGGACCTGGATTATCTTTTGATACTGCCAGTTCCAGAAAATTCACCATCAGGACCTGTGAATCCTTTAAAAGCATTTAGGAACTCAAGAAGCTGAAAAAAATTCCACGGACAACCGTTTATTTCAGTTCCTTCCGAGATGATAAAAAAGTTTGCAATTAATAAAACAACAGTTTTTAACCAGCTTAGAAAACCAAACAAGTCAAAACCTCTTGCAATCAATTCTAGCATTTCCTATAGTCAGTGCTTCTTCCCCTCAAAATACCCTGCAAGACCATTCCACTAAGCAGGAAAGGTATAAAATATTCCTCAGTAGCCCCCGCATCAGAGACCGTCCCAGGGTTTTCCGGTTTTTTTTCCCCCTTTAGATCTCACAAAGTACCTGGCAAACCTGCCTAATGGAGATCTCTCACTGCTGAACAAGACTGCCTTTAGTATTCAAATACAAAAGAAAATTAAAGACTTTTAAAACATGCACAGAAAAAAATTGCTTGGTTTTTGCTGCCCCTTCCCACTAACCCACAGGTGTCACGTAGCCCTTTTCTAGAAGCATGATGCCTGTAAGGGCATCAGCAAAACTATTCACCCCAGTCTCAGAGGTTGTCTGCAACAACCAGCCCTGCACCTACTCTGCTTGTCAAGTGCCGTCCACTCACTTTCTAATTTTGTCCGCGCCAGTTTTTGAGCCATGACACTATTTCACCTTGCATCATGCCTATTTCCCTTCTTTAATATTCTCTTTAGGAAGGCCTGTCAGAAGGCTTTTGGGAAGTCTAGATCAGGCCTCTACTTTCGTGATGCATCCCAAACACTTCTGAGCTCTCCTCTGCAGTAACAACGCTGGCAAGACTCCACTACATCGCTATACTCCAAGCACACTTTCAAGATCATTTCAATTGATGTGCTTGGTGTGGACACGAAGCTTACTGCTTTAATATTTCCAGGTTTAAATGTTTCTGGCCCCCAGTCCTCTGCATAGTGCCTATTTATTATATGGGCTTTTTTTCATTTAAATCAACAGCCTTCAATTTGGGAGGGTGTTATTTTTTTCTCCATTATTCATTCCAGATCAGGAGGCTCAGCCAGCAGCAGCACCTCCCCACTGCTCAGAAAACGATTCAGTCTCAAAAAGCACATAAGATTCTTTTTAAGTTCTCATTAATCATGGCCTGTAATCCCTGGGATCCTGCCAGGCTCTGTGGTTTTCCTGGTGGTCTCCTTCTTCAACTCCAACTCTCACAGACAGCTAATGCCCTAAACCAGTTTGGTCTCTGGAGGCCAACCAGAAATCCCAATTTCCTTCTTGCTCTCCATTTTGTTCCAGCTTCACTTCCCTCCAACCTAATCTGCAATGAACATCTAGACCAATTCTAGGAGCCTGACTTCCTTGAAAGACTTAAGACCCATGTTTTAAGCTTCTCTTTCTGGCACTGGTCTAACACTGGTTTTCTAGCACAGACTCCCTGCTTGTCACTGAGAACAAGCAATGCCCATAGACACATCACCACCACCTTTTCAGAAGCCTTTGCCACATGGAGGATTGCCAAGTGCATTATCAGCCATTCGATGTTGCCTGGATTGAAGCTGTGGAAGAAATCCACTGCTGGTCTTTGCAACAAGTGCCACACATGTTGACAGTCAAGGCAGATAGGCACAGCTGGATCTGGCTTCAGTATCAGTCTAAAAAACAAACAGTATTTGGAAGATGGGGAGGGGCACGTGCCTAGGTACTCCATGATATCGATGAATCTGATAGGTCCCCAAGCATTTTAGTGCTTGAGGAATCAAACAAGACTAAAGCAACAAACGGAGAAAAAAAGATATAGAAGTGTTCTCTTAGTGCTATTAGCCTAGGTAAAGGATTAGCCTCTCAGTAGAGGATTGACTCCTGTTCTGCTTCTTCCTTATGCTAGGAAAAGTTTCATTTGGCTGCTGCTGCTGCTAAAGATTCAGACTTACAGCTCAGTCAGAAGTAGTAACAAAGTCAGGACTGGACTCTTAAGTACAGCAAAGATCACTAATGGTAAATTCTTGTTTCACCAAGGAAGTGACACAGAGACAATATGAAGAAAACCCAAGGTAAGTGGGAAGGAAATATCGTATTCTGGGAAGAGAAGAACCAGCTAAGGCCAGGACAAGCACATCCAACAAGTCACTCAACACAGTGCTTCCTTCCCTGGGAGATGTTTTGAGCCACCCTTGGCTGAGCAAGGCATGTGAGAACATCATAAAGAAGAATGAGCTTTACCCACCAATGCCACAGGAAGAAAACTACAAGAACATGTCTCCCAGCTGGGAGACCTTCTTGGGTCTTCACATGGCAGCTCTGACTGTTGAACCACCAAACCCCACCAGCAATATGCCCAGAAGCTCATTCAATATAACTGGTCTGAGGTTCCAGGGATCCACTGGTGCTCTGTTTCTGCAGAGAGTCCCCACTGCACCATGAGACTGAGGCAACAATTTGTCCTGGGAAGAGGGAAAAAAAAGAGGATTTTAAAGCCAGCAAAAGGTCTGAAAGGAGAAAACACAGTGGCAGCTGTGAAGTGTCAGACAGCAGCAAATTTCTTCCTGGTTGTGCAAGCGTTAATTAGTGCACCTAATCTTTAGAGCCATTATGATGCCCTTGCTAACGTTAATCAGCTGCAGTGAATAAGCTGAGCTCTTGAATAAGAGGAGAGACAGGAGCTAGGAGCAGGCATGAGAGGAACAGGTAGAAAACTTCAACTATAAAATTAAACCCTCTCCACAACCAGCATTTCTCTAACTTTCCTCTTACCAAAGACACCTTACAGCCTGTAGTCCAAGGCAAGGGATGGCTGGGAAATTTGATTAAAAGCTGTTTTATCAAAAAGGCTAAGTTTGTCTTGCAGGAGACAGAAAAGTCTACTGTCCTCAGCAGTAAAAAGCAAAACCACCTTTGAGCCTGGAGCAAAATTTGAGCTCTGCAAAACAAGCACTCTAACCTGACCGGGATTTTTTTGTCTCAGTCATTTCTCCTCCTCCTCCTCCCCTGTTCTCTTCACCATTTAAACAAACAGATCCTCCTTCCTCAAAAGTCATTTTATTACACAGCAGGACAGAAATCAGAAGGCAAAAAAAAAAAAAAATCAGAATTATTTGAAAACCGGGATCCTGTCTCCCCTGTGCCAGCCTTGCATTTATTCAATTCTGACACCTAGTGGGCATCACCACCGGTGGGGAGCCGGAGCAGAAGCACCAGCCACGCTCACCGACAGCCCTAGCAGTAATGCTGATGCTCAGCATTAGCTCCTAATTCTGCCATGAGGGATGTGCTCCTTCCTTAGCACAGCTGTGTCTCCTTAAACCCTCCCAAGCCTCCGCGTTGAACTTGTTTGTGCAGACGTACTGACAATTGCATGCTCTACGGTAGAATCAAGACTAGAAAATGCTCAGGTCCTGATCCCAGCATCTCGCTACTCTGAATTAGGACATGGGCTTGGCAATTAAGGCCTATTTTTCATTTCAGAGAGATCATCCAGGGGTCGGTCTGGTTTGTCACCCACCTGAGATTACATTGCTGACAGGAGAGTGTATGCCAGGAAATCTCCACATTTCTTCAGGATGAGCAATAACCTTCTTTCTAACATGGGCTAGGCTCCATCCAGCTTTCACTCGGGATGATCTCTGCCCTTTGAGAAATTTTTTAGACTAGTTTCACATAGCACTGAACCCCTCTTAGTTGCTGATAATTCTACCCATTCCCAGCTAGCCCAAGTGAACAGAATTGCTCTGGGGCTACCAACGCACCAGCACACTTCCCAGGGTGGCACAAACCATACCGGTGTCAAGCACTATATGCAGCAATTATCACTGAGCATCTATGGCGCGACGGCAAAGCAAGGGCCCAGGAAACGCGGTGCTGTGGCACCCTGGAGCCCAAATACCGCTGTGTTTCCCCAAGTGTTGGCAGAAGGGCAAGAAGGGAACTGAGCCCAGTTTTGCTGCAACACCACTGTATGGTGTTGTCCTTCATCAATACCACACGGTGGGAATTCCTGCTCAGACGCTGCCAGCATAAAAAGTGCTGGGGTGTACAGAAAAAAAGAGAAAATGCATATAAAAGGACTGATTCTGCCATGAATGCAGGTTTCAATTCCTTGTCGTGGAGAGTAGAAAGTCAGCAGTTTCCCTCCTTCTACAGGGACAAACTGAGGTCTGTGTAGGACACACTCGCTGTGTGCAGGGACGGTTCTCCTGGCACTGACCCCACCACAGCAGGCAGTCGCGGTTGCTCCTACTCGTTCTCCAAATTATTGCACGAGTCCAAATCAATGTAAGTCCTCACTTTTTTCTTCTTCCTACAATTGCTGCAGATGCTCTGCATTGAAAGGGTGACTACATTTTTACCTCCTGGTGAGGCAAAGCTCAAACAAACTGCCACAAAGTCCCTGTACGGAGCGAGCGCCAGTCTAATACCTCGTGGTTTTGCTGTCTCCCTTCAGACATAGCTCCCTTTTTTGCTGTCTCAGAGTTTCTGAACAACCTCAAAACCTACAAGAGGAGAATTTCTACTCTGCACATTCCTTCCACTGCAAGTAGCGTCTCTAAGCGGTGTTGGGAAAGCTCCCTCCCTGTCCCTGCTGCTGCATAAATCTTCACTCTCCAAGCAAAATCCAACACCAAAACTAGGGGTCCGCTTACATAGAGCCTGTCTCCTCCTCGGTGTATTTTGCTCTCATCTTGCTCTTTGCAGCATTCCTCCTTTCTATGCTAAACACAGAATGCCGATGTCCTTTGTACAAGATAGAAGAAAGCCAGTATGTTACCTAATGAACTCCAGTGCAACACCCTGGTTGTCACTTAGCAAAGCTACTGTAAGTAATAGCTTGGGGAGGGTGGCCATGGAGAACATAGCATGCAAACGAACAAGTCAAAATATTTCTTGTTGCAGGAGTGCAAAAAGGGCTTGATGATGAAATTCTCCATTTGAGCTTGCTTCCTCCGAGGGGGGAGGCAGTTTTGGAGCCTACCAGTGCATTTGGAGGCTGGGAGTCCACAAGTCTGAGGACGTGGCTGAATACGAACAGAACCAGGACCCCGGTAGAATTTCAGTCTTCAGTCGCAGAGAGGAGAGATTTGGCCTTGGAAGCGGTTGTGGTATTTCAGACCAAATTCTCAGACATGGGAGTTGGAAGGGAACATCCGTAGCAACTATCACTGGTATGTTGGAACAACAAGTGCTTGAGTCAGCGATCTGAGACCACGAAAGACTTAAGTAATGCGGACAAAGAAAATATCTCTCCCCAGCACCAGATAAACATCTGCACAGCAGATGCCACATCAGCTTCTAGGTGTGAAGGTATTTCCATACATGCAGCAAGGAGCTTAAAATCCATTTTGCTGGGAAAAAAACCAAAGTGTTTTCTTTGCTTTTTTTTTAGAGAAGTGCACATATGATTAGCATATAGGTGTCCCATGTACACTGGAGAGGGCTGGCCTTTCATTGCTTTCATTATGTCTATCAAAAGGAGATGTTACAGCCCATCTCCAAAAGGAGATGTTACAGCCCATGCACGCACTACAATGGTGCTTGCCTGCAGACAAGCTCCTGCCCTCATTCCCAAGGGACATGACTGCAAAGTCCTGCCTTCTGAGAAGCTTTTGCTCATGGGACACACCTGTGTTAGCAATGCTAAGAGATCAGAAGACCTTTTCTGTACAAGGGTCACATCTGGAGGTCAGAGGCAACCTCAGTTTTCATTCTTTAACAGTAGTAAGGTTTTTTAGCTCAGACAATAACCGTGTATATGTAACAATCTAAATGTCAAGGCATTGCCAGTGACAATGTAGTGGCAGTGTACCCCATGAGTGATGAAATCACTGCAAGGACAGGTCCCTGCCACGGAACTTCTGTCCGCAGAGGGCAGATAAGGTAAATTAATGATGTTTGCTCACAGATGGTTATTTCTCCAAACACACTGCACCTGAAAGAGCAAGGGACAGGCTCTGTTCATCATTGCAGCATCAGCCAGCCCGCCCTTAGCTCAAAGACAGGTTTTCTACTCCAGGTCTTGAAAGACCCACTATCAAACTGAGTGGTCTCTTCTGTCTCTTTTCTCAGACATACAGAGCCACGATATACCAGGATTTTGTAGCAAACATGGTTCCCTTCTCTTCCACCAATGCAGAGGCCTGCCACTACTCTCAACCAGCAAAATGTGACCACTTTTAGGCCAAGAGAACTGTCTGTTGGGAACTGGGAAAAGCAAGAGTGAAATAGGGAAGAGTACGAGCACAGCTGAAGCTGACTCGTGTCAATCCACCTCATCCCTTCCAGGAAGCAAAGTGTGGTCTTAGAAGAACAGCCCAGGAAGTTCTTCTGCTCACCCATGCCTTTGCCTAGGACAGAAAGACATACATGTCTACATGAGAAGACAAAGACCACAATCACTGGAGCTCAGGAATTTCAGAAAGCAGCGAAGCTGTTTCTTTCCACCAGCTTTTAAATGAAGAGTCATGGTTCTACCTAAAATCAGCACAAAGGTGTGAACTCACCCCTATTAGAAAAAGAAGATGCTCAGCAAAAGTTACTCGACTGCAGCAGAGAAACAGATTATGCAAAGACTGGAGCCGTGCGTTCACAACGAAGGAAGGGGTGATGTTCCCAATCCTGTTGACACAGGCAAAGCAAAACCACCACGAGAAAGGAAAACAGCCCTTCCTCTGCTGGACCTCTACACCTTATCAGCACCTTCCACTCCCTTCTACTCCCTGCTGCTGTTACGGGTAATCATCGAGGGCTCCTCTGACTACGTGTTGTCATGTTTATGAGATAGAAATCCCTACAAATCAGGTTACCTTGATACAATCAGTAAGGAAAATTAACTGAGAGTCAAACTGGATGGGAGAGTTGCTTTAGAGAGAAAAATCAGTTTATTTTGAAAGGAGGGACAGTTGCCTAACTGATAAGGAGCCAACGATCAATTCTGCAGCTCCCATGACCGCCACGTACCGAGAAAGACAGCCGAGTTCTAGGGAGCGCAGCAGCAAAACTGCAAACCAAGCCAGCGCGCTGCGCGATGGGAGCGAACAGAGATGGAAATAGATCTTAAAACGCAGCTGATAATTTTTCCTAAAGAAGACAGCTTTATTACGTCCGCATGTTTTAAAGATTTGTTCGGCACTAAATGGCACTGTTGTATTCCACCTGATATCCAACTAATTTTACCATTTCTGTCTCAGAAAATTCACCTGTTACTTCGATCCTGTTTGGCACAAAACTGTTATGAGCATGATGGAAAACATCTATCTGGATCTCCAGTGCTCAGGCAACGGGCACCTCCCCCAGAGGCCTCTTCCCTCCCGTACCAGAAAAACAGAGCTGGAAACACAGAAGGAAAGACATAGAGAAAGACAGGGAAAAAAGCACATTCACTCCCAAAACTGCAAACTCCTCACCTGGTTTATTTCCATTGCAGCCAGGAGCTGTGGAAAGCCATGCTTCCAGAGTGCTTGGTAAGAGGAAAACTATTTCATTGGGATCTCGGATCAGGTAACATGCAGGGAATCAAATCGCCCAAACAGGTCGGCTGCAAGAAGAGTCTCTGGTGCACAGTTTGAAGCAGGGTCTGCAGCTCAGTCGAGAGAAGACTCCCCGCACCGCAGGGCTGCTCAGTCCTTCTAATCCTGCTGATCCAGGCGCCGGTGTGACCAACCCAGTGCATGGATGAACCTTTGCTGTTATTCCAACTGCATAAAAAAACACCTCTTCAGTACCTTCGCTGCGTACAAAAGACTTTCCTTCACGACTGCTTCTGTAGGAACAGCTTCTGTTGCCTGTTTACAGATGACTTGCGTATGTCCAGCGTGGTCACATCTGCACTAGGTGAACTAGGTGTGGATAGAAGCACAGCCCTAATACCAGCCTACACCGTAACCATAACCAACGAGCAAACTTGCTGGTAAAGCTTTAAAAAACCAAACAAAACCCACCCCAAAACTGCAGAGTAACCTTTCCCTTCGCAAAGGGCTGCAGGGGGAGCTCTGTTGCATGGAGTGGAGAGAAAGGGATAAGACTACAAAGACCTGTTTCCCAGGAGAGGAACATATCAAAGGTCTGCTCTAACCTGGCCTTGTTCCAAAAGCTATTAGTACCTGACAATCACTGTCATTACTTCCCTCAGCTCCCCACTTTAGTGGTCAAGTACCCATTAAAGCTAGATTGCTGGTGGGCTAAAACTCACGCCTTTGGATTTGTAGCAAGACACCTTGTCCACAGCTGCTGTACCCCAGACAAAAAGGAATTAAGTGCCTTTATTAGTTTGAATGAATCAATAATTAGCTACAAGCATTACAGAAAATTACAAGCAACCAGAGAGCAATGCAGAACAAACAGATGGAATAATGATCCTTTAATAGCATCATTATGAGATGGTACAATACATACTGGACACAGTTAGGCTGGGTGTCTGAGACAGTCCTCCCAGTGAGCTCTAACACATCAGAAGGCGGCTATCGACTGACAAGTGCACGCATTTAGCATCTCGAGAGCTCACCCGATGGTTATCTGACATTACAGCAGAAAGTAAGTTTATGGAAAGACTGTCACTTCGTTACAGAATAGTTTTCCATGAAAAAGAAAAGGAAATGGCAACAGGTTCTTTCTTCACATGCTGGATCTTTGATTCTTGATTCTTCTCATTCTCCAGTCTACTTTAAAAAAAGGGAGGGGGGAGAAACGACATAGCTCAAAATTTGTCTCATACTTCACAGAACTAACCAAACATCTGTGGCCTCGGAAAAAATGTAATTCAGCTTCACTGAGTTGCTTATTAATTTGTTTAGCGTCAGAGTCACACCATGAGGAATCTGTAAAGAGAAACCTGCATATGCAAAACACTTCACATGTGCACAAACGTCATGTCAATTGCTAATTAGTGAAAAAAAAGAAAAAAAAAAAAGAACCAGACTGCTAGAAAAATTAACAACAGTGAAGTAAGTAACATGGGACACAAATCAACACATATCAACATTGTAAAGTCTCAAAAGCAGAGACGGTTGAGGCTATAAGCTGGTGCATGGTCTTCTGAGAAATGTATCTGAATTAAGAGCTACAATATGCACAAGAAATTTGATATATGTTTTTCTAAGAGAACACGTGACTGCTTCTACAGCAGTCTGTAGCCTACACTGTATCTTCAGCAAGTTTGTCACCATGGCAACCTGAAATTTTTCTGTAAGACAATTTTGTTAGTAGAATTTTAGGGATAGATTTATGCCAGAAAGGAGTGTCCACACATGTGGTAGTGCCAGATACAGCAACCCTCTGAGAGAGGCTTGTCCACAGGAGTGCCTGGGTCCTGCCCAGCCCTGGAGATGGGGGATGCAGGCCAAAGAACAGGGACCAGCCGCTACACTCATCACTGGGAACCAAGCCACAAGAGAAGAAACAGGAACAGGTGGGAACATGGGAAATTCCAGCTCAGTTTAAGGGAGAATCTTCCCCCAAGAGTGCTCCAACACTGAACCTGGAGCCCAGAGAGGATGAGGGATCTATATCCTGGGATATTCAAACCTCAGCTACACAGCCTCATGAAACTGGCCCAACTTTGAGCAGGGGTTGGGCTTCCAGAGGTCCCTCCCAACCTCCATGGTTCTTTGACGAGCTCATTTCTAGGGCTTGCAAAATGCAACATTGAGCAGTAGGCTGGAAAACAGCTGAGAGCCCTTTCTGTTCCTCTACCGAGGTCCTGTTCCTCACTGAAGGCTCCAGCAATTAAATCAATCAGGCCTTAAAGACATAGTGAAGTCTAAGGAATCATCCAAGCTTTGCATCCTCCAGAAGCAGGAACAATTTCCTCAGTGCAAAGTGGGTCTAATCCTTCAAAACAGACCCAGAAGAGGTGGACAAAGGGCAAGGCAAAAAATCGCTGCCGTTTAGAATAGCAACAAGAGATTGTCACAGCGATTCTCCTCTCTGCTGTCACACCTCTGCTTCATCCCCGCACCCTGATCTGACCTGAGCATCAGGAAAGGTCCTGCTGGGTCTGTTTCATTTTCAGTCCTTCACCTCTGAACAGATGAAAGCATGCTGCTGTCTTCTCTGCTACAGCATATCACAGACGCCAGGTGACACCAAGGACTTAGCCATCACAGACGGATTCCAAGGCAAGAGGAATATAATGGTAGCCTGTCATTTTCTCCATATTGCTAAGCGATAAATTGCTCTAGCTCTCACTCTCAAAGCTGATCCAATACGGAGCTCATGCACTATGCAACAGATCCCGTTCTGCAGGGATTTTCCTTCCCTCTGATGCTTCACTTTTTTCCCCAGACAGCAATAAGCTGCTTTCTGAGAACAGTAGAAAGCGGGGTGGGTGAACTGAGAGGAAAAAACAAAGACAGAAAATAGGAAGCCATGAGAATAAAAAATCGGAACTGAAATCAAGCAGCTTCTTAATGAGGACACTGGGGATTAAAGCTCTTCTTTCCATGCCCCAAGAGGATTATGCACCCTACTCCATTATTATTTTTCTAGAAGACAGGCAAACAAGCATCCATTTCACTCTGAAGGTTGGATCCCGGATTTCTTGGGTATGAGCAGAAGAGGCCCAATGTTGCCAGTTATTCTCCCATTGAAAAAAAACCTCTAATATTCAAGGATGCCAGTCTATTCACTTCTGCTTCTGCAAGGCCGCTAATCAGCTTGTAACAGCTGCCATCACCACATTCCCGCCAGCAGTGAGCTATGCCACGTGAGAACCGAGCCAGGGAGTCATTTTAAGAAAATGTAGAAAACTCGAGGAGGAAATCACAGCCTCACAGCCCCTCGGCTTTATGCAGAAGGAGTCTGATTGTCTGCTAAAAAACAATTTCCTTGTGTGATTGATGACAGTGAGAGAAAATCAGTACTCACAATCTACATGTATATTGCAAGCAAAGGCAGGAGCTTTCTTCTTAATTTTCCTGTTCAAGGAAATGAAGCACTGCTGGTGAGACTCCAGGCATAAGTCATAGGTCGGACTCCACCCTGCACAAAGACAACTGCCTTAGGCAGTTGATTTTGGAAGAGCAGAGCACTGGGGCCCTGTTCTTTTGCTTTCTGGGGTTCAAGGTGGTAGGTGAGTTTGAGCCATTTTTTAGGCTCCTCTTTGCGATTCAAAGCCACGAACTCCACAAAGCAGATTCCAGCTTAATGGAACCCATAATTCTACAGTGCCTGTGCACACTCAAGAAGCCTTTCATATTGCGTGTGTGCCAAACACCAGCCTTTCAGAGCAGGAGGCCCTCCTCCCCCAAAAATTTCAACAGGGGATTGACTGCATCACTAACATGCCCTTTGCTGACCCAGCTCCAACAAGCTCTGCGCATGCCTGGCAGGCCAAGCTAACTAGTGACCTTAACGCTTGTTGCAGGCTAAGGTTGTTAACCAGTGATCAGCTGCTGTACAGCAGCTGGCTCTCCTGCTGTCACTCGCTCATGTGCCTGAGCTATTTGTTGGAAAGACTGGTCCACAGCGTGACATGTGAATTTTACAATCTCCCCGGTTCCGGAGATGCACTAGGAAATAAATCCAGAAAATCTGATTAGGACTTGTCACTGGAGTAAGCTCATTAATCATTGACGTGGTTCTTTCATATGCAGTTTGCTAACTCCTGCAGGCATCAGCAGACTGGTGGGTCTGAAGACTGCAGGCTTGAAAAAGTTCTTTATATAACAATTGCACTGATTTTTTCCTCCTGAATATTTAACACATTCTAATAAATAAAAAGAGCCAGAAAGCACCAATGAGATCATTCAGCTTAGCTTCTTGCATTGAGTCAGGCACAGGATTCCCCTGAAATAATTCCTGTAGCCAAAAAGATACGAAGATCTAGTTCAGAAAATGTAAAATCCAGCATGAAAAACTCTCAGCCGCTTGCCTTAGTAATTTTTGCAGGAGTCAGTTACTCATACTGTTGCATAAAAAAAAGAATCACATTTCATTTCTCACCTGAACTTGCCTAGCTTTGCCTGTCAACAACAGGTTCTTTGAGTAAGAGACGAAGAGTCTTCTATTATTAAATTGCTGTTTCCCCAGCCTCCCCCAAAATATTCTCAGCTAAGCTAAGCCAGCTGAGCTACTGCCATCTCAAAACACTGCACGTGTTTCCCATGCCCCACCAAACACTGCC
The DNA here is from genome assembly GCF_000690835.1 of Fulmarus glacialis. Taxonomy (NCBI): domain Eukaryota; kingdom Metazoa; phylum Chordata; class Aves; order Procellariiformes; family Procellariidae; genus Fulmarus; species Fulmarus glacialis. The sequence goes on from NW_009192016.1 coordinate 102,861, forward strand.
ATCACGGTACGGCTTGTAATAATTCCAGCCATGATCACACAGGTGCCAAAACACAGGAAAAAAAGACATGAGTAACTTTCCCTGGCCTCAAACCCATGAAATATGTGGCTCCAAATTAAACCCACGGATAAAACCCTCTAATTCTGGATAAAAGTGAAATTGAGAAGTAAGACTTCTCTCCAAACTTTACAGCTAATAATAAGTCAAATCAATAAAAACAAGAGAAACAAGGAGTTTTGAGGGGGTTTGAAAATCTCCCTTAATCTCCTGATGTATCTGCTTCTGAGATGTCCAAAACCTAGGACACTGATATGAAACACAGCTCCACAATTGACACTTGCAACCTATCTTCAAGAGCAAGTAGAAAGTATTAAAACTCGAACTGCACAGGATTTCAAGAACCATAAATTTCTCCCCATTTGTTTCATATTCTCTTTCAAGAAGATTTTACAGCTTGCTTCTGGTTTAGAGATCTGTTAGACATTAGATCCAGGAACACAAAACATTTGCGATTACTGCTTAATGGGGATAGCTCCTCTTGAGAGCCAAAGAATTAATTTAAAATACCTGGCACGTTCCAAATGCAAAGAAAAGGAGCATTTTGAGCACATAGACCTCCTTCCCCACAACATTTCTGGAAGATCAGTTGAAGAAAGTTCAACCCAAATTCACCCAGCCAGACTGAGACAGTTTGGTTCTCAGAAGCCAACAGTGGTCAGGCATTTATGAAGTTTGTCCCTCTCTTCTCTGGAACAGAAGGTCAACCTTATGCTACTCTTCAGTAAGCCTCAATGGATTAAAGCTACCCAGAAGGACACAGAATGCACACCAGAATGCCACTGCAACATGCTCAAGGAAGTTCAAAGACATTTAGAAAAGTTAGAGATTCCTATAAGAGGAAAGGCAGTGATTAAAACAGCATATCACCTTCACTGGCTCATGGATAAACTAAAATAGCATATGGATTTAATGAAATCATTTTTACACAGGCAGACCTGACCTAGCAGAAAGACTGGGTTTTCCTTCCATATCTAGTTTCTAGGAGAGCAGCGGGTATGTCTCCTTCAGCACATATAAGTTTACCACAGACACGCTTATGAGTAACATGTGTTAGTTTTTGGTGAGTCATCGGTGCTAAATTACATCTAAAACTGTCTTGTTTCCAATGCAGCCGGCCTGAATTGAGCTCCACACATGTGGAGCATTCAGTTCTGGCACTCTCTATGGGGACAGAGACCTGCCAATGATAAGTACCCAAGCGAATGTGTGAAACCTTTTTAATCACAAAGACATAGTGCTAAGTAATTTCCTCTTCCTTTCCCAACTAGTTTAAAACCGTTTAGCATGCCAAAGAATGATCTCCATTCTGTGTTGCTAAAACTCTTTCAAAAACAATTCCCTTTAAATTAACTTCTAGGATGGCAGGTAAAATATCAGCAGCAATTCGAGCTGCTCCCACATGGAGCCTCAGAAGGAGGTCAGCAAGGGTGGTTTGTGTAGGATAGGCCTTGCTAGCTCCAATCAATCATAAGTGCCTTTCATTTTCATTCCCATTAACTGGGTTCCAAACATCTCCTTCACGGCTTCTCTGCAACAAACACTTGCCCTGGGTAAACTGCATCTTGGTTCTCCCAGATACCTTACTACCACATTCATTTTCTATTTGCTGAACTGTGTGGCCTCGGGGCGTTATTGCATTAGATTCGGCACAAAGACATGGCCATGCCTCCAAGAGTTTGCAGTATAAATAGACACACAACAAGTCGTGGGTGTGAGGAGAGCACAGGCGCAAAAATGGCAAGTGACTTGATGAAAGACTGGGGCAGAATGGGGCACCCAACCACTCATCTGTGTCTTTGCCAATACACAGCCAGGGCATGTTCCAGATCCCACAGCCAAGTCATACACCCCTGCTAAGGACAACTAGTTTGGGTAAAGTCCGAAGTACCCATGAACCATTAGACAGAAACATGTCTCTGCCAGCCAGGAGAGATGGAGGCAAGAAGGCAGAACTGTGGCTCAAGGCTTGATAAGCTCAGGCCAGCAGGTTGGTTTTCTTGCACACTGTTCACACCACCTGCACACCAGGACACTGGTGTTTGCGTGAGCGTGTGGGATGGACTACTCGAGAGCGAGTGAAAGCCGTGAGCTCTGTGGTTGGATGTCTTCCTAGGAGTGAAGCAACAAGAGGAAAATCAAAAACAGCGTCTGCTGCCTTGACAACTGGTCAGACCCTTGTTCTGTGAGACCTCCCGTAGGCACCAGAGATTGCCACCTCATCAACATCTGTCAACGGTGCTGTCGTGCTGTTTGTACTCTGTGTCACTGAGTTTCCCCATAAGCAAGTCCTACAAATGCCCAGGGTAAAATGGCTTTTAACATGCTCGCAGCCAAGAAGCACATTCCCAAAGAGGTCCTTTATCCTGAGCAGTCACTTTCCCACCCTGCCACACAAAACCTCCAGACCTAGGGTGCATAAAAGCTACACTTTGAATTGTACTCACCTAATCCATATTATTCAATCTTGTCAGAGCTGAAATAGCTGCGTTTATGCCAGTATCCACGGCTGTCGCCTCTTCCTCTAGAAGGGAAGGCTTCGGGAGCAAATACACCTTTTAAAAAAAAGAACATGGAGACATACATGAGTGTTTTAAGTTTTCAAACACATGTTCGTTCAGCATTCTGCACAACATCAGGACAAGCTCAAGGATGCACACAAGTACTGGTTATGAGAGCACAAATCTGGCAATCCAGAAAATGCGTACAGAGAGTATACAAACCTCAGCATTGCCCTACTTTGTAGCCTACTGCCCTCACCGCTTTCTGAACGAGAGCCCCCTGCATAGGAAAAAACAGTTGGGCGTGACCTGAGCAAACTGCTGGTCTCCCGTATTGTCTTCTCCCTCAGGCAGGTGACCTTCAGGTGTCCAAACAGATGATCCAAAAGGCAAACCCACATGTGCCAGGACAGTCCAGCACGGCAGAAATGGCTTACCTTCTCTGCGACCGCTGCCTCGCCTGTTGGGGTTCATTATAGACATGTGCATCATCTGTAAATTAAAGACATTTCTTTAAAAAGCTCATCTGTCAAGAAGTCCGCCTCTCCTTCATTTCCTCAGGTACTATGTGATCACTGAAGTAATTCCAAACTTAATGATTAATTTCTCTGAAAACAAGATTACTGCAAAGCAGTGATGTTGTTAAGGAAGTCTGCAGTTGTGGGTAGACTCAGGTCAGAATCTTTAGTAGTTCATACCTTACCTGACCTTACTGTTGTGCAGATTCAGCCAGGACAGCAGAGCCTGGAGAGCAGAGTTTTTCTGTTGCAGTCACACAGGGTACCTCTTTGACTCATTTATCCCAAATTACTCTTTTAAATGCTTTCTATACTCTTCTTTTGTTGGTCTCTATCCCAATAATATGATCCCAGCCTTGGCCAATCACAATTCCTTCTCCTATCCAAATGCCACCAGCACTACGGGAGCTAGACCAACACCATCCACCACAGCTACACCACACCATCTCAGCCAGGCTGAGATCCCTTGAACTGAGTTACAGCTCTAGAGCAAGAGCTGCAGTGCACTTGCTGCAGCCCTCTGCAGAAAGAAATACTTTCATTTTCATGTGCAATAATTCCCTTTGGCATTTATTCCTTATTATCATTGCAGGAAATATATTCCCTAGCAGGAATATTGGCAGCAGTACTGAATTTTAAGTGATGGTTAAAGAATACTTGCAGGAAGATCTCTGCTTGTAAAAACAAGTGTTTATACTGAGTGCCCTATTAAACAAGTTACGCTTAACCCACAGAGGACAGACTGAACATCCAACACTACTTTACATATTTCAGTACTTCACATGCGGCCTTTCTGCTCTGCAAATCAAGACTTCCTGTGGTGCATTCACTAGCTAGCTCTGAATAGAGATTCTGAACAAAAAAAAAAGAAGTTACAAGCTAATTTGGCGATTCAAACGACATAGAATCATATTTGCTTTAGGTTGTTCGTTTAGTCACTTGCACCTTCCAAAAATAAAAGCTGTCCATATCCTCTGGCACCTCGCTTATGAAACTATCTTTGTTCCCTGCATATAATCCTCAAGCACAACACCCACTGCAGATCTGTGTTGTAAGTGCCGGCACCCAGTTTCAAGTGTCAGTTTATGGAAAAAGTGGACACTGGCATGATTTGAAAACAGCGAGTAGGAATTCACAGGTTGGGTCAGCATTTAATTACACCTTAAAAACCAAATAAGAGCTCAAAAAGGGAACACAAATCTCAGTAGAGCAAATGTTCTTCAGCCATACTGTGATTACATGCTCAGCTGAGAGCTGGGTTTGGTAACAGAGCCAGAGTCATTAGTATTTGTTTCTAAGATGTGCCAATCACTGTTCTCCAGGCACATACTCTATATGTCAAAGAAGAAAGAAAAAAGACTGCTGCAGAGATTCACACTCTCCCCAGGCATCCATCAAGCAAGGTTAAACCTCTCAGCTGATGGAAAGTGAAGCATTACAGGAGACAGCTGGATTTCAAACCACGTTCAGTTTTCTGATCAAAACCTCCAACTGCAACAGCAGTTGCAGTTCACATATATACACCTGACTTCTCCTTAAAAGAGGATGAGCAGAATTTTCGCTCCCCCAGGCAGCAAAAATCGGTTTTCCCCTTCCTTACCTCCTCGCTGCTCATCGATTCGGAGCTGGATGTGCCACGATGGCACTGCACGATAACGTTCGAGATCTGCTCACCAGAGACTTCCACAATACTTCTGCAGAAAGCGGTTGACTGTAAAAGGTCAAAATAGAGCAAATCTCGTAAAGCAAAGCTACAGTACAAACCCTCTCATGGGAGTTTCATTGGGGGTGGGAACCGGTACAGGGATTTTAAAAACAAATTCCAAAAGGAAGAAACTCAAGCAAGATTATACACCTAAGAAATTATTGGAGCAGACTGCGGCCAGAGGAATATATTCTGGCAGACAAGTTATTGGTCCACAATTGCATGTTAGCTGTATGAAGCCTTGAGCCTGCTTGAGGTAGAAGAAAATCTCCAAATCCTTTTCATGGCTCTGGCATCCCCAAGCACAAATAGAAGAGCTGTGCAGGGCTATGCTGATGATGGCAGCTCCAGCTCTAGAAGTTAAACTACCTTTAAAGAAGTTGTCTCTATGATTTGACAGAAGCTCCAGCAAAACCTGCACCCAAGTTTGGAAAACAGAGATCCTCACGCTATCTTTCACACCGTATTGCCCAAAGAAGAAAAGAAGAGGGATGGTGTCTGTTTAGGATACAGCGATAACTTCACAGCAGCCAACCCTTGTGTCTTTAAAGAAAACCTAGCAACAACCATCAATGCCATGCTGTCCCATCTACAGGCACACACAAGCTGCTTAGCTCAAGAGTAGCAATACTCGAAGAGATGTTTACCCCTCTCTTCGTGGGGTAAACTACCTCCTGAAGCAGTAGCATGGCTGATAAGCTATGAGGAAAGCCTTTGCGCCATCTCTTCAGTGCCTTCCCAGAATCCCTCCTCTTCCCTAAAGACTGTTCCCAGGAAGGACAGACAAGTTTGGCAGCCATCACAGAGGAAAAAGAGGCGAGAAGAGCTCAGCTTGGAGCAGCACAAAGAACCAGAAATAATCTCTGTGGAAGTCTGACACGCAGTATGGCATCATTGCACGCAGGGACTCAAGAGCTACTCCACACGCTTTGTAAGACCTGTGCAAGCAGTTAGGACACAACCACTCAGAAGCTTGCAATGGGAGCTATGTTTTGTTGAAAATAACTGTGCATAGAGAAGTCCAGATTCAAAGACGATGTATTTACGCCAAAGCTGGTCATCTAAGAATCAGAGCGCAGTACGAGCTATATCAAGAGCTTGATCCGTGTTTTATTTCAAGCTGAAAAGAGAGTTGAAAATCTGAAAGATTAGCACTGTCAGCACAGAGTGGGAATCTGCCTTTATCTAGTGCCTAGATGCATGACAGACAAAAGCAGGTCAAACGTCCGTTTTTCCACATTCTTATCTTAGAAAAGAAGCCACACCTTCCTTCCAGGATTGGGTCCCAAAGCACACAGACACTTTCACTACATGCTGCTCCAAGACACGCATCCTCTCTTTTCAGCTCACAGCAGCTCCTGTATTCCCCATGACCAGGCAGAAGAGTTTCCCAGCAGCGACCCTTCCCATCTAAGACCCACTCCATGCTGTAGGTTGTATTTGTTTGGGTTTGTTTTTGGTTTCAGAAGGCCAGTCATTCTTCATTCTCCAGCACCAGCAGCGTTTCAACATGTCCTGAGAACACCCTGCACGGAGAGGGGGTTTCACGTTCACACCAGGAGCACTTACCACGAAAGGCCCTATTCTGAAGTCACACATGAACGGGTCTCTCCCTGAAGCTTTCGTGCACACAGTTTCACGAATGCTGAACTGCAGCTCTAGTCTATAAGCATCGCTGCTCCACATGTCAACCTGGCAAAAGGAAGGTCAACACAACATCTAATTAGTGCCTGGCCTGTCATTCTTCTATGCCCGCTACACGGCAACCTTGCTTCTTTGTCAAGCAGAAGCAAGACATAAGGGCATTGTGGCTCAGTGCCCAATTTAGAGCAGATTACTGTGTCAGAAAGGGTATTTTGTTGTCCTCAGGAGTTACCCTCTTAGGCAGCTTTGGTAACAGCAACAGAGAACAGCTTTCCACAGCGGTTTCACTTGAAACCTCACAGCCCATTGCGGGATCCTCCTACTACTCAGAGTCAGTTGTGGGGACTGTAGCTGTCAAAGGTAGATAAGCACAGCATTACCCCTGCATGCTACCCCCGCTTCTGTGGGAACCGGGGTGGCAACAGCTCTGCTTTGGATATCTAGACTGCTGGGAAGTCTGTTGCAAATACATGACTTGGAAAGTAAATCACACGACTGCAAGCAATTGAATTAATGCAGTTTATAGAGTCGCTCCTTGTCAGCTCAGGTGCCTCAATGGGCAGCGTGCATTGTCACACTGCAAGCTTTAGAGAATTTGGTTCCTTTTGTTGACACATTAGGATTTTCTTTTCTTCTTCTCACAGTGTAATCAATGTTTTAGCTCAGGATGAGAGACTCAAAAAAAAAAAAAAACCCAAACCTGAAAAAAAAACCCCAACAAACAGCAAATCCCCACTGCTTTCAAGCATTTCTCCCCC
>NW_009192016.1:110074-116082 GCF_000690835.1 Fulmarus glacialis
CCCCCAAAATAGATCAATCCAAAAGTCATCTTGTCATTCATTCTTGCAGAAGACTTGTTACATGCCATCTATAGAAACAGAATGGTTCCGAGGATGTTCAGGAACATGGACATGCTAGCTTTAAATTAGGAAGCTTTAACTCCTTAATTCTGAGTATCCAATACATTTCTTAGCAGCACAAATTAAAACAGATAAGGGTTTCCTGCCTGCGTTCAGACACTAGTAGACTTAAACCAGAATTGGTGTGTAGGGACAGATGACGTAAACACAGACTGGAGAAAGAATCCTAAATATGTTTGTGGTGGCATTTAATTAGCAGTGCAGATGTTCAGCTGAGACCTTCAGATGAACCAGGTTACTTTATGCCCAAAGCAAAGCAGTTAGCTGGAGGTATTCAAAAACATCAGTTTTGAACAAAATCTTACAAGACATCCCTCAAAGTTTTCTATGCTAGGAGTGGGAAACTTGAAGTCCTAAAGTATTTTTAATTACAAACCAACATACAACGAATATTTAAGTTCTTAAAGCCATAGCTTCAGATAATGCCCCAAACCCACCCTCTTCCAAGCAACATCAGAAAACTCCAACTAAATCTGGGTTTGCAGGATTGAGTGAAAAAAAGTTTTCCACCACAGCAAAGCATACTCCAGGTAAAGGATCTCCATTGTCTGCACACTTACTCTTGTGACATGGCTCCTGACAACACCATACAGGTTTGTCCCCCAAGACTGAGAATTGATCCTTGCAATGGAAGCATTGAGAGCCTCTTCCATGACAGGGAGTTCATAGTCGTACACTGGAAACCCTGAGACAGAGGCACAGTTCCATTAAAAGTTCACTGTGGTCTCGTACTTTTCCTCCCTAAACCACCGTAAGGAAGAGGACGTGGTTCCGTTCTTACCTGAACATGAGAAAGCGCTCAGTGTGAGGACAAAAATTAAGATCCTCATGGCGTGACTTTCAAAATCCTCTGGTCTTTTCCTTTTCTAAGCAAGGGTTTCCAGTGCATATTCCTCTGTCTTTATATAAATGCAGCCTTGATCCTACACCTGACCTTCCTGTGTCCAAGCTCTGCTACAAACATTGCACTTTAAACAGAATTGATCCGAGAGTAAATATTTGCTGTCAGCTTTTCTCCATTTAGCAGTAGTTCTCTGATAAGAGACGGGCTGCAGTGCCTTTTTCCCAGCACTGCGACTAAAAGGAAGCACTGAATTCCTGATATCTCCATAGCCAAAGGCAAAACCTAGTGATTTTGTTCATTGTTAGCCATCAGTTATCCAGTTAAAGCTCTTTCCTTAGCACTGGACCCAGCACCTTTGTGTCTCAGCAGCAACTGATAGCACTTACAAGCTGCCGTTCCCCGAGGAGGGGACAATTCCCCAGCACGGAACGGGAATCCACCCACGTGGACCCGTCTGACACCACCACCCTGAAGGCCAAAGCATCCAAGAGAAACTTCCCTGACACAAGGCACACAGCAGACCCTTGGGACATCCCACTTTGCCTTGCAAGCTCCTGGGACCTCTGCTTTTGGTACATGCCAGAAGAGCTCCCACATTGCTTTGACTCTTGCCAAGCCTGAGCCCAGCTAACCGAACAAATGAGTGGCTGTGGACATTTGGTTTCCCCTATCAGATCCCCCTGATGCTCAGGCTTCAGTTTCAGCACAGAAATTAATGGGATTTTTGGAAAATTATGGCCTGACTATAGTATTGAAAACATCATAAGGCATTAGAGCGAGGCGCTGGACACAACACCTCAGCTCTTAGCTAACTGGAGCCAGACTGCAGCGGGGCAAGGTGTTCACTATACCCTCTCCAACACACAGCACTCAGCACTTGCTAGTCTTCGTTTCCAGATACAGGCAACGTGTCTTATCACTCTACCACAACTACCCTACAACAGAGCGGCTGAAACACTTCTAGCAAGATTCAGAGACCCACCTGTGTTTTAAGAGCTTAAAGGTTGTCTATGGGAGTTGGGAGGGAAACTGCTGCCTTCACACAAGTTCACCCATTGCTGACAGTTCACAAGGCAGAGTCGTGTCTAACCGTGTTCATTTTGAAGATCCCGTGTGTGAAATTCCTTCATTAACCTTCAAATCGCAGTTCCACTTGAATTATGTGGCACAGGGCCATTTTAAGAAATTCCCAAATGACAAGCACACAAGGAAAGACAGGGGAGCATCCAAAGTACCAGGGCTCAGATTTAATAAGGAAGAGGAGGAAGTTGCTTCTGGTTGTTAGGTTGTCAGATTGCAGGATGGCAGCCAATAACAAGGCTGCACACTGCGGGCATCTGGCTCCTTGGGTGACGGATGGAGTCGGGTAAATATCACTCACGCTGCAAGTACTTTAAGGCAAAGATCCATAAAGGCAATGCACTTCTAAGACACAACAGAAACCACTGCCCAGGTGGGCCTTGATGGTCATTGGATTCATCCCCCGTTGTTGCTGCGAGATCCTAGAAAAGGAATCTGTTGAGCCGTGGTACACCCCAGGGAAGAGTTTGTGGGCCAGTTGGTAGAGCTGCACATGAACATAGAGACTGTGCTAGGAACAAGCCATGCCTGGGGGGGGACAAGCAGACACAGCGCCAGACAGGGACCTCGCCGGGGCCACACTACTGGCTAGTGCCACACCACGTGTGTGCCATCCCACCCAAGCACTGCTTTGAGAGAGGTGGATGTGGGTGCACATTCCAAAAAGGGGTGGGCATTTTTTACCAGCCAACTTGGATTTCAGCATTGGGAACATGATCAAAAACGCCGATTGAAACTTTGCTCAGTCAAAAGCCAGAGCCACTTCCGTGCTTCCATTCTCCTTGTTCGCTGCAGCTGGAGACGCTCTCTCCCGGCTCTTGGACGCACTCATCTGTAGCAGGGTCTGGCCTTCCTGCCTCCCAGTTCTCCTGAACTGCTGTCTGTGCCACGCGGAGGCCGGTAATATTCTTCTGTGACTGCAGCTACGCCAGAGCACCACAATGCGGAGGATTTAAACCGAGCTGGAGATTCTGAAGAACAGAGTCTGTTGCACTAAGCCCAACTTTTCTGCCACCAGAGACAAGACCACGCTCCCTCAGATCAAAGAGGAAACCTTCCAACACACTGTTTGACCTGCTTCTGCGATGGTTTGTCTGCAATCAGTCGTGCTGCTGCTGCGGTAATGAAACACAAGAATGAGACAACTCAAACCACTTGAATGGAAAGAACTTGGCGTTCAGAGCCCCAGGGTCCCTATTGTTTTCCAGCACGCTTCACCACCAACTTGCTGCGGTAGTTTGGATAACATTTAGCGCTCAACTTCATCCCTAGAAAAGGAACCATCTGCCTCTTGCACGCGGGGACTGGTTAATATTCCACCAGAACCTGAATATGTAAAATTGCTTTCTAACTGCCGAGCCACAGCGTTGTAGCCAGTCCAGTAGTAATTTTAACTATTGAACAGGGTTTAAAGATTTTCCTCTTAGAGTAGCTACTAGGAAATGCTGCCAGCAGGATTGTAGTAATGCTGAGTGGGGCTTGAAAATAAAATTGTTTAATGAAATGAAGGTTCCTCTGCAGAGCTCTGGCTTTGCTTTGCGGCATCCAGAGAACGGAGATGTTTGCTATTCCACCTCTCTGAATCCTGGCTCATTAAGTCTGTAATGAACTTGGTAAATATTTCTCCTATCTCTCCACAGATACATTATACACTCCAGTAGATTCATGTTACAGCAAAATTGGTTTCATTCACTGTCCATGCCAGAGGCGCGTTTGGGTTGAGGGTGCTCAACCCAAACAGAGACAGGACCTGGGGAAGAGGTAGAAACTGGGGGTGGGCAGGATGGGAACAGGGAGAAGGGAAAGTCTGTGAAGAAAACAGGCTCGGGCACGTGCTGGCGGAAGGAAAGGCAAGTCTGAGCAGGGCGCAGCGTTGTCCCCACTCACAGGTAATGCATATCCATAGGTACCACCTGCCTAGTGCTAACGGGCCAGGGACAGCCAACAGGAGAAGGATGGGGTATTTTCCTTCAGAGCAGGGGGTTGAAAAGAAGCACTCTTGGGAAACCTCTGCTTTCAGTAGATTTAAGCAGTGGAACCAATTTTATATTTTCAGACTCAAAGTGCCCCAAGTTCTGGGTTTCTGAGGAGGTGTAAGGTTTTTACTTTGGACTGGAGATTGTAACTGAAGCTTCAGGTTAGGAAATGCCACTAAACTTGTGAAGAGCAACTGGAATTCAACCTGAAATTCAATACTTTGCAGAAGGCCTCCGAGGTCAAAATCCTGTACCTAAGAGACTCTCCATTTATTGTCACATTCAGAACAGAAAGTTGTTGTTTCACCTACGCTAAGGAAACAACAGGCATGACCACGCAGACCGAGGACAACGTGCTCTTGAAAGAGCGAAGCATCCTTCCCTTCCTCTAGAGACCAGTTCCTGGCATTTGCTGATACGGGCCCTGCCACAAATGACTAGGTACTACAAGCCATTTTGGTGAATAGTGCCATGGCACATGGAGAAGTGATGAAAGGTGAAGCCTTTGCCTCAAACCGAAAACAAGGCAGAACAAAATGGAGAAAGTGCAAAAAATGAGACAGTAAGTGTTTCTGACACGTTGCTGCTGCCTTCCACATCCCTGGGAATTACACAGGCTTTCATGGGAAGACGACCCAGACACCACACAGCACTGGGGAGAAGCCACAGATTTCATCTGCAGCTTTATGAAGGCTTCTGGCTGCAGCAGCAGCAACGGAGCTCACATGTCTCTGATCAGGGTAACACTTTTTTGCCCCGATTAACCAGACTGAAGAAGTTTGAGAAGACTTTTAGAGAGAGCTTGCAGAGCAGACAGAAAAAGCATATGGGCACATACATATACATCTTTTTAGGAAGGACAAATGTTATAGTTAAACGCCCCAAAATGCAAAACCTCTTGAAACTTGAGAGGGGACAAGATGGAAAAAGACTCTTCACAATTTAAGAACTAAACTTTGACCCTACTACCAGCAAATTCCAGATGCCAAGCACCTTGGGGCAGAGGGAGGGGGGTTGTATCCAATTTAATCTACACAGCAAACAGATATGCACCATTTAAGAAAAAAGCTTCTGTTAGATGACTATTTTCAGACCACTTTCACTCCCAGCAATCAAGTCGGCTCTGTTCCCAGACAACTGGGAGAACAATCATTTCTCTTTGTGAGTGAAATTTTGATAATTACAAGATGCATTTTCCTTTAAAATGTAAATCGTCCAGCATCATCACATGTCTGTATGCTGAAAACAGTCTAAACAGCATCCCAGGCACCGAGAAGCTATCCCTGATCCCTTGTTTCCTGGACATTCAGATGACAGATGAAAGCTAATGATGTCCTTTCAGACAAAAGAAAACATGACTAAATTCAAAGCAGCATGTTCTTTTTTTTTTTTCCCTAGCTCTCACAGCATGGCATTGGCAAAACCAAAAGGCTTCCTAAAAGTTCTTCTCCATAGGTAACTACTTCATCACACATGTAGAAGACTGTTGTATTGACATCAGCTGACAGAGGTAGGAGAAAGGCTTCTAGATTTTACTCAGACTAACAGAGGCTTTGAGACCTGATCCACAGTTCATAGACACCAACAGAGACTCAGCTTTGATTCCCTTCAGACCTCGTCTGCATGTCCCTTGAGAAACCAGCATTCCATCGTACAGCCAGTGCAGACACTGCCCATGGGCTGCTGAACGTTCTCCAGCCCTTGACCACCCAGGATGGAGAATAAGTCTTTGTTCTTCCAATTTCTCTAATTGCTCTCACACTCTCATAAGATGGTACCCTCTGCCATGCTGGCTGATTTCTCAACCCCACATACAGCTTTCCACTGTAAAGCTCTTGAAGATTTGGTGGTCAAAAGGAGAGTAAAATGAAGACAAGTGAATATAGTGACACCTCAGCTTCCCATACCTACAGTATTAAGGATGAAACCAGATGCATTTCATAAGCCTGGAGTTTATACCATGGCAGTTTCATACTCTGCAAGGGTTG
>NW_009192017.1:0-51719 GCF_000690835.1 Fulmarus glacialis
GCTTCTGCGATACCTCCTAGGGGTAGGCGGTGATGAGTTGGTGTTTTCCCCTTGTTTTCAGGAAAGCACTCTAACCAGATACCGCAGGTCTCTTATCTGGCCAAAGATCGCATGGTTTAGCAGCTTCATTTCACTGGGATGCTTGGGTTTTTTGGTTTGTTTTTGTTTTGATTTTTTTTTTTTTTTTTGAGAAGTGACCTCTGCATTCTTGGCACGGTAGCAAGAGCTGTGAGCTACAGATTGGTCTAGAAGCTTAGAAGAGTATTAGAGGGCAATTTCGTCGAGAAAAGCCCCGGTTAAACGAATCCGTTTGGTTGCTATCCGCTTGATAGATCCCGAATAAATCTTTGGGTTTGAACTGTTACCTTATCTTTCGGAGGGGATGCTTCAGCCAAGTGTAAAGGCTGTGCATTTAATATAGAAATGGCTTAGATGCCACAATTCATATATATACACACACGTGTGTGTATATACATGTGTATGTATATGAATAGATACTACATTTGTATCTCTATATGGCAAGGTAATCGGAGGGGGGAAATTCTAACTTTATCCCTAAAAATAAAAACTTCGTGTAATCTAGCTTTCTAAACGACAAGATGGATAGGAAAAAAAATCTTGTTGATTTAAAAACTTCACGCTATAGCCTATCAATTAGAGTGAAACAGCAAAACAAAGAGCAAAGTACACACTGAGCTTCAAGCATGGCACATAAATAGAGTTTAATAATCTATGCCTGAATGTTGTTTGGAAATGCAAAACAGCTACATCCGTCTTGTATAGATTCTGGGTTACTTAGGGATGGATAAAGAACAGGCTTGTGGCTACTTGTGAATGGCTTGATTTGACAGTTTACAGTAAAATTTAACAAGCTTGGTTAGGCAGAACATCTACCTCAGTGCGATGTACAAATCTGAAGCCCTAAGCTGGCGGTAATTACTAACTGGCAATAAGCATGGTTCTTTAATATTTTAATATGTGTCCTGTGAAATTGGTCTAGTCAATGACTTTTGCTGATTCAGCCGCTATTGGGGAGTAGTATTGCATCTACTTTGTACCGGTCCTTCTGTTAAATTTCTATAAATCAATGGAACGTGGCCGTAATGGTCTTTGGAAAAACTTGTGCGGAGGTTCTCTTGCAGGGAAGATAACTTAAGACTCGGTAGGGCTGCTCTGAGGGCGCCGAGCTGATGCCAAGATCAGGTTACGTGGCATTGCCTTGGTGGTAGGGCACTGTCCTGGCTGCTCGGCGTTGGCCGCGCTAAATCTGATCCCTTGCACCTGCTTGGAAACTCCTCCAGCTGTAGGTCACTTCCTCTGCCGTATCCGAGACAAATTCGGCTGCTATGCACATCCCTTCTGGAAGCGGCTGCTTATGGACATGTGCTACGAAATGCCAAGTTGGAAAACAAATCTAGCTGTAATTTTATTCCGAAGCCTTGTCTCCATCGGATGAAGCAGATCCCAGGATTCGCCAGTCACGGGGCTGGCAAAGGGTTTGGCACACCTCGGCACCCCAGGAGGGGCTGGCAACTCCAGAGAATGGGGGTGTTGACCTCTCTGAAAAGGATTAAAGTGAAACCGTGTCTGCCTCATTCTTTTTCAGAGGATCATGGTCGGGTTGGTTTTACAGGCTGGGGGTTCGTTCCTAACCTGCAGCCGTCTAGTCTTCACTGGCAGGAATCGGTACTAGCGTGGGGTTATCTTAGTGCACCGGGCTGTCCTCGGTGCCTCTTCGACCTGCTCAGCCACTCCTGCAGCAGAATTTGCATCCTCTGAAGGCACGACAGCCACCTTAATCTCTGACACAAAATGTCAACTGTGACATTTTAATTCTGATTTTTTTGCTGCATCCTCTCCCATTGTCTTGTCTGTGGGGGACTGCAGCTCTTGCGTCTTCATTGCTGCCAGATTTTCTCAAGAACAGTATCTTGATGCAGAGCTTAGGAGGTGAAATGGTTACTTGTTTTTTGTACTGTGGTCGTTACTGAATGATACCAGGTAGTGTGATGAAAAATAGGCAAGCGATTGATTTTTTTAATAATAAAGATGACGTTTGAAAGTGTACTGGAGTTAAGGAAAATGCGTAGCAATGTCTGCAATTATTAGTTTAGTTGGATTGGCACGGTCCCATTGGGTGGATTTTCTTTTGCTTGATTATCTTAGCTACCAGTCCCTGTCCCTAGAACACCCGGTAATCTTCTTATTGACTACAGTTTGTTTTTCTTTCTTTCCTGCACGGAGGAAGGGGAGTGGCAGATTTTTTTTTTTTTTTTTTTTAAATTATTGGTATATGAACCTTTGAATAGGGCGTTCCCAAGGGCTTGTTGTCAGTGACAGTCAGTCTCCCTTTCGGATCATCATGTGTTGATGGCAGATAACCTTTGACAATCTCTCTTCCCAATGGATTTAAATAGAAGAGCTTGGAGAAATCATTGATACCTAGCAATTAATGCTTTTCTTTTCGTAGTAATATGTGTCTTAGGGTTGCGTCTGAATTCAGTGACTTCTGTGTTTTGGTTGTGAAGTCCCCGAGAACTTGAAATAGAACACTGATGCCAACTGGAAAAAGAAAATAAATCTATTCTAATTTGGTCTGTATTCCAATGATAAACTACTTCTGCTGTGCCCTCAAGGCCTTTAAAGATGCAAAGTTTCTTTTTTATCACTTGACCTTTTTGTATAATCAAATCTGAGGCGATGCAGACTTGATATTGCTTTTTTTAATCACATTTGGTTTTAGTGGTCTTTTTCCAAAGCTATCTTGAATGTTTGTGTCTGTTACCCGGCTGTTTCAAATGGCCAGGATTTGAGGTGAGAACAAACAACAGTGTTTTTTACAGCAGAATTGTGCATTTCATGTTATTATTTTTGTATTGTATGCTTGAATTCTCACCGACAAAAATATCAGTCTTGTGCCATTTCTGCAGACCTTAGGGACTTCTAATTGCCTGCTGCATTGAACAAAGAACTCCACCTAGGGGAAATTTCCACTTCTGTGTTGAAGTCCTGAGTAGAAACAGCTCAGTAAAATTCCAGCCTTGAGCCTGTGGCCTTTAGTTTGCTTTCAGTTCCTAAAACTTCACTTCCCAGCAAGTGTTAGGAAATACACTTTCATATGAAAGTGATTATATGCCATGCCTCTTCTGAGCCTCAACAAAAGCTTCTCTGAAGCAGAGATATGTATAAGGAAATAAAGCAAATCAGATGGACATCTGATATGGCAGACAGGCTCTGGGATTTCTGCTGCGTTGTAGAATGCCACATGAAGGTAAGCTCTGCTCTTTAGCCTTCAGCTCTCCTTGTTTCACAGGTAAAATATTTATGACCTCTCTTGAATGTTATTTAGGCATTAATATCTCTACGAGGGATTAAATGATTTTTTTAATATGTTCGTTGCATCGCCTGAGAGTTATTCGAAACCTATTTTGTAGGTGGCTTTGGCTGGATGTGAGCTTTATTAGTACATACTGCTCCTCCTTCGGCACCTTATAGTGCAAGGAAGGATGAATGCACTGTCTGTGTTCTGTATACCAGTTATGCTTCTCTCTGGATGTTGCTTGTAAAAATTCTGCCTCTGCTTTTTTCCTATGTGTGTGTCTTTTGGAGGCGTCTGGACTCAATCTTGTAAACATAAGTTATTTTGACTGCAGCATCTGCTTCTACAAATGTACTTAAATCGTAACCTTGTTCTTCAGTTGCAAATACAAGAGAAATGCACTATCTTTTTCTTGTTAGAATAACAAAGACTTTACCCCGTTTCTACACTTTGGCATTTCAGACTCTTCTCGTTAACTACTTAGGTTTTCTAAATTGATGTAATCCTTCAGATGCTTGCTTGCTCTCATGCTACTTATGTGCAGTAAAACTTAGTGTCATTGATTTTTAGTTCATGCAGTCAGCACCTCTGAAACATGTTGTTAATTTAGAATGATGCTCGCTCTTAATTGGAATGCTTCAAGTACTTGCAATGGCCTAGAAACCATTCTGGTAAGGCTTCTAATTCAGAAGGGTACTTGAACTTGCAAGATTGCCCCTTTTTTCCTCCAAGAGTGTTGTCTACACTGGTAATGGGCATGCTCTGCTTTCTCTACTAGCAGCGAGTTTGTCGCGGGCAAATGGCATACCCTATCATGGGTTTTATCTTACTGTTTACCTTAAATGGAGTCCTTAGGGCACTTTGACTATATTAATTTTGTAATTTCCATTCCGATAGTTTCATTTTCAGCTTTTTGCTTGAAATGAACCTTCACTCCTGAGAGGCGGTGCACAAGGAAATGTCCATTTTTGGGAGAAAGAGTTTGGCTGGGTTTTTTTAGGGTAATTTCGTAACGTTAGATTTGCACTTTTAATTTATGAATCCCTGCAACTGTAAGCCAGGATATAGTCCACATGTGGATCTTGCATGTGGATAAGACTTTCTGGTTTTTTTAACTTGTTCAGCACTAGATTTACTACCTTCACCCCCATCTGCCTTCTCAGTTGGAGTTAAATATATATTTCTGACTGTGCTTTCTCTAAGCTCTGCTACCTCATGCAGAACATGGAAAATCCACGTACAAAAGAAGATAGAAGTCAAATTCACCTTTTAGCATGGCTTTTAAATGGTCGATAAGTTTTAATGCTTGCTCCACAGTCTGACTGGGTTTGTGCATTTGTAAAAGTTTACGTTCCAACTTTGAATGATCAAAATACTAATGTTCTGCAAATGGTGTTAAACTAATCTTTCTAGCAGCAAAACATGGCTTGGCTTTATGTAATCAGGTGTCCACCTGATCAGAAATGCATGCGGCTAAGCTGCTTACCAGCACTTCATTTTGAAGTATCGCAGTGGATGTTTTCTATATAGCCGGTGGGGAAAAGAAAGCGTTTGTTATTTTTGAGAGACCAACCCATATATGTATTAAATTTAGTTATAATGCTTTGTTGTCATATTTCATGCTGTCAGCCACACTTGTGTTCTTGTACAAATTTATATATTCCAGATGGTCATTTTGGTGTGTCTCTTCAGCAGCGTGCTAGTCCCTCTTAACTAGTGTGCAGAGTCAAATGTTGCTGCTTTCTATGGCATTCGATGTTTTATTTCGCTTTCCGTTTTCATTGGTGACGATAGAAAATCGAATCACATGTTTGTTCTCTGTGTTTCGTAAGGGAGAGAACTGATGGATGAGGCATGGTCCAGAAAGTCTTCTGTTTTCTGTTACAGGCAGACCTGGTTCCTGAACATGTATGTATGTATTTCTTCATCTGTTTTAGAGATCAAGACTTGATCTCTCCTGGCCAAACTGGCACAATAGTTTGTGAGGACTGCTGCTGCTGTTGGGCTACCGTGCTGTTGGCGTGCTGACTGCGAGGATGATGGCTTCACTTGAGGTGGTTTTTTCCCTGCAGATTTTTCCTAAAGATGACTATATTAGGCCTTGCAGTAACATCTTTTGCAGGGAAGTCTTAGTTTTCAAGCCTCCTGAACAGTGTTTGGCTACAGAGTTTAAATTACTCTTTGCAGGTTGCCTTTCTGGGGGATTCCTCCTCTGAACCTTTGAAAATTTCACCTATTGTTTCAACTACTAGGATGTCCTGTACAGGTGGGCAGTATGGTGGGTTGCTGTGGCTAGACAAGTCCTTTGGTTTATGAAGCGGGGTCTGAAGTTGTTACTCCATGCAGTGCCTGAGCTTCAGAGAGGTTTACAGAGGAGACAAAATCAATAATTGTTTGGCTCAGATGGCTTTTCTGTGTTTTGAGACTAACTGAAAATCATAATGAAGTGATGACTGAGTTCAAGTTTTTCAAGTTACCAAATACGAAAGGCTTAGAAATGGCCAGCGTAATTTAGACGTAGCCTGAAAAAAACCCCAAAACCACAGAAGGTGGGAGCTGACTCTTCTTTCCCAGTTGTCTCGGTAGAGCTTCGTGTGTCTTAGCTCTGCAGTAAGGCACTGAGTCATCAGTAGTGTTACGGTTCACCTGGACTACGTATGATGTGACTAATTCGTGGTATCATGCAAAGGGGCAGCGTGGGTGATAACTGTGCTTCAGCACTCGGATTCCAGGCCTTGGCTCAGTGACAGGGATGCATTTAAGTAATTTCATACAGTAAGCTTCTCTCTAACAAAATTACAACAGTCAAAAGTGTATTTTGATTCAGGTCAAGGACAGACAGACACACAAGCACACAGAGATGGCTGGGGCCGTGGTTCGTCCTTACTGTAACAGCAGGTTGATACTTAGTGAGGTTTCCATTTAAGAAATCTCCATACCGACGACTTCATGTTTAAATAAAAATAGTGTTTAACCTTGAAAGTTCCCTTACTCGTTTAGGTCTTTTTTCCTCCGACAGACATTTGCTGCTTAGGTTATATTTTCAAATGTCTGATATGTTCTGAGGTGTTGGTCAGTGGTTTGGGTTTTTTAATTCTTGCAGTAGAGAGAGTTTTATTGTTCCGTTAACTCTCTACTATAACAGGGGCTTGCATTTTCTCAGGCAGCTGCTGTGCTTGAGTTCTTTAATCTGCCACCTCAAAGCACCAAAATAGTCAGTGAGGAGACCTCAAAAATCGTCTTCTGATCATGTTGTTGCAAAGATGAAACAGAGGTTTGGTAAATAGTTGGTAT
Source organism: Fulmarus glacialis (assembly GCF_000690835.1). NCBI lineage: Eukaryota > Metazoa > Chordata > Aves > Procellariiformes > Procellariidae > Fulmarus > Fulmarus glacialis. The sequence continues at coordinate 6,614 of NW_009192017.1, forward strand.
TTTCCAGGAGTTGCCCTATGCTAACTTCAGTACCGAGATGCTTAAATCAAAAGCCAAACATTACATTTTTAATCTTGGGGCTTTTCTTTAAAGGCTCTTATGTTACATTTAGCTCCAGCTCCCTGCCAAAAGCTTTGTCCCTCTTCTTTTGGATTTTGGGTTGATGAATCCCGATAGTTATGACGTCACTGCGTAGTGTGAAGTGACAGCAACAAAAAGAAAAATCTTGCCGATACCATCTGTTAAAATCAACATTATGCACTCATGTTAGATTTCAGGCGGATTTGGATTGCATATTCACAACAGAAGCTGGTCTCTGCTTAGACGTATGGTAACCTCCAGCATAAAGCTTTTAATCACCAAATTCTCTATATGGTTTTGGACTTGGCACGACACGTTGCCAGGTCTAAGTTAAGTAGTAGGGTTTTTTATCGGTGTTTAATCTTTTCCCATTCATATTGGGACTAGTAACTTGCCAAAAATGGTCCTAGAGGAATCTGCATAAATTAGTATAATTCACTAATACCAAACGCTGGTTGACTTCTTACGCTGGTAGTCTTACAATAATTGTGGCCTGAAATAGAGAGGGGCAGATTTGCTTTAATCTGCTAAGTATTCCTCTCAAAAGATTAAATGCAAAATGTTGATTCAAACCTGTGGTTTGAGTTCCCAGTGAGTATATCTTCATTTGAACGTGAGTCTTTCTCTGCATAATTTATCAAAGCTCTTGCTGAAGACATTGAATTTGATGTCTGTTTCATTTTACTCAGCAAGATCACATATGCGTTTAGAAACCCTAAAGAATGAAACGGCGTCAGGATCCAAGCTAAGCACGTTAGCCTGTGTAATGGTCTTGGTCAAAGATTGATTCTCAAGTGTAGGGTATGGCAGTGCTCATGCACATTCTTAAATGTTGCTGCCTGTCAGAAACAAGAGAAACTGAGAAATTGTTGAGGGTGCACGTTATCGTGGAAACCGGTTATTACTCTTGAATGGATCAGGATGCTCGCAGCTCCCATTTGGACTGTTGGAACAAGATGAAGTGCCTCTAAGTAGTTTGAGTTGCAGGGTTTGAAATAACTGCTTCATTTCCAGAGTCTTTAAGTAGAGTCTCGTAGCCTCAGCACTGGAAGCGTCAAGCAGTGGAGAAGGTTTTTTTTTCTTGGTACCCAGCCAAAAAAGTTGGGATTTTGTGTTTGCGATGTATTGGTGTGTTAGAGCTCAGCCTTCGGACGTGAATGTACGCGGTGCTGCGGACTAACCTGGGCAAGAGCCAGACCCCAGAAGAGGCCAAATGAATTCTCAACGGGAGTCAGGGAATGAAGTTAGGGTGTTCTTGTGGATGTGTGAAGCTTGGGCCTGGGACAGAGCATCGTGTCACGGCAAGAGAGACACGCTGGAGGCTTTAAAAACAGGGAAAAAAGTGTTCCTGCCCCCGTCACTCCTGATAAATGCTGTCTTGTTCAAATTGCATCAATACTTGCTCTGCAACAAAGCTAGTCAGTATGTGGATATTCTGTTTAGGGCAACAGCCGCTTTCTCGGAAGCAATTTAGCAATAACAAAGGCAGGAGATGAATGGCCTGCCAGAGTGCAGGCTTGATGCAATGTAATATTTTGCACTGCTGTATCCCTGCGTTGTCCGCAGCTGGCTTTATGGTCTGAATCACAGCTTGTGATTTGCTTGAGTCCCTCACCTTCTGGCTACGTGCTTATGCTTCTGGTTTTGTCGGTCTTTTCATTGTATGCACGTATATATTTGAGTTGGCGAATAAGAACTTACACTAATCACAAGAGCTGAAATCGATTACCTATGTTTGAATCTGTAGTACTGTGTTTTATGTGTAGTGTTTTAGATAAATTAATCCATTTCAAATGCTTGCATCTTGCTTCAGAATGTCTTCGTTTCTCAGGTTAAGAGGCAAAGAAATAAAACGTCGACCGGGTGGTCACCTCAAAGTCCTTTTGCCTTCTCTCCCTGTCCACCAGGTCCTTCGCTCAGCAGCGTGGCTCCAAGGAAGACTAACGAGAAGAGCTGGATTCCTAACGTAGCAGGGCTGTTAAGATGGCAGGAAATCTTCTTTCAAATTTGCTTAAATGTAAAATCTGCAATACAGACAAGGCATTTTGAACTTGAGGCTGAAATTCCTAGGTTTGGAAGGATTTGTTGTGCTCAGTTATATTGAGCAAGCTTTTGCAACTTGCTTCATGTGGGAATTAGCGTGATGAGAAGAATGCTTTTCAAAGTATAACCGTATGGGAGGTTTTCCACAGTGCATCTATAGCATGTTAACTCCCTCTTCGATTGCAGGGCACTGACTAGAATGCATCATTGTAGTCCTTTTGTAATAGATGCTGATGTATTTCGAGAGCATTAGTGTTCTGAAATGGCCGATGTCATACTCTTTAGTCGTGTGTATGCAAACAGCTAAAGTGGTTGCTCCAGAGAAGAATATTACGAAGACGCTCACAAAACATTGGGCTGCAAGCTTCATCTATACTGTAGAAGAGAAGTGAGGAGCACTGCTTTCTAAGGCTCTAAATGGCCTTTTGCTTCAGGCAAAAGCAGAGATGACTTTACTTCATTTGCCTTGCTGTCCTTGGTTTCAGTTTGGCTTTTCGTGTTTCCTGTCAGCACCTTTAAAGACTTTTGCAAAAAGTTAAATTGTTATTCCCCGTTATGTAAGTGGCTGATTGCTTTACTCATACTGTTCTGTTATTTTATTTAATAGTCTGTGATTATTAAATTTATTTTGATCCTATAACTGAAGGCATAATAAACATTTAGCCACAGCTGGCAGCAAAGTTAACTGTCTAAGATGGGCTTAATGTGCACAGCTGTTTGTGGCTAAACTTTCAGCAGCTATTTCCCTGGTGTTGACTTTGAGATGCATTGCCACTTACATAGTTATTCATAATTTTTTTCTTTTTTAAGAGGATGCTAGTGACCTGCCTGTAAGCTGCTTCTCGTGCCATAACAACGGGCTGGTACATTTTTACTGTTTATAGCAGCTGGCTTTAAATGCTCCAGATCAAGTAAAGCAGAGTTTTTTGTTTTGTAATATTTGCCTTGGAATGACTTTTGTGCTTTGGAATCTCTTCACATATATCTCTGAGCAGCATCCATCTAACAATATGTATCTACATCACATCTAGGACGACATTCTTGAGTGATGAAGAGGATTAAAATAGTCATTAAGCTGCAAAATACACCACATGTCATGTAAAGTACAAAATAAAGATACAGACAGACTGAACATGCTGGAGTGGTATGATCTGTTGGAATGCACCAGGATGTGAACATCTTTTAGCTCGAGCCAAATTTCAAAGGCTCATATTGCAGAAAGATGAAACTGGGGCTGAGTTTGCATATAGAAACACTTGGCCTATTGTCTGCAGACACGCTTTCTTGCTTTCCATTTTCTCTCTTGTATATGGAGGGATAGTTGGTCCCCTCTGCAACACCTTGGCTCCTGAGTGAAACTTAAAATCGTGTGCTTATCAATATTTGTTAGGATACTTCCTGTGGTGGTGAGAATTAACTTTGGGAACGAATAGTGGCCCCAAAGCAGAGAACTGTTCTTGTTATTCCCGCCTCTGTGGGCCAATATTCGGATCCCTTTTATTAATAGGTATAACTATGAAAATATAGACAACCTCTAATGGAATCGTGTGACTGGATAGTTAGTCTTTGCTGTCCACGCTTTGGAATTGCTACACAGCCTTGACACACATGAATTCATTTTGTGCCGGTTACCTAACCTGTTTTCCTCCTCAAACTGGTATTACAATCAGATACAAAAATTCTCAGTGCAAGTATTGTCGGAGTCTTCTAAGTGTTCCTGGCCTCATAACACAAATTCATCTAGTACTGGTATCGCTGCTATCTAGGCTAGCTGGGGATTGTGCAGGCAAAGGCAGCCTCAAAGATAATTAAGATGCAGTCTGTTAAGGAGCTTGTTTGGGCTCTCAAATTTTTTTTTTTTAAGATGTCCAAAATAAGGATGTGAGATGTTTTTAGCTGTCTCTTGCTATTGCATCATCAAGCTATAATTTCAACATGGCCTTCTCAGGCGCTGATCTTTTATAATGTGAGACATCGGAATATATTCCATAGGGCTAATCCACAGCAGTGATTTGCCAGATTCTGGCGAGGTTAATATTTGCAGCTGAGACACGTACACAGCTGTGTTTCTGAATTTAAAAAAACACCTTGGTGAGCCATGTCTGAAGTCAACTAGTGAAAAACAAAACCAGCGCTCCCTGGGGTTAGAACTTTTTGCAATGTTTTCATCCTTTGACTTTGAGAGAGCTCTATTGAAACTACTCAGCCTATGGCTAGGAAAATGGTGAGTGGCCTATTGCATCAATACACAAATCAATCTACCCTCCACTCACTGTCCTAGTGATGGGATTTACATGTTAAGTCAGCATTTCCGTTGCTGTCCATATCTGCTTGTAGGGTCAAGGAAAGTGAAACTTGTTTGTGATGGCTGACCATTTATTTCTTTCTCACTGAAGTGTGTATCGCGTTGGAGAAGAGCATCTGAGCAGGCAAAAAAGCTTCTCCGAGAAAAAGTAAATAGTCCCCCGCTTCTCCTGTCTGATAGCCTTTTCCAAACAAGAAAATAAAGAATTGTTTGGAATCCTTGTGTTCAAAATAACACATCTTGAAGTTTTTCTTTACTGTTCCTCCAACTGGAGAATACTAAGTCTTTTGGGCAAAAAAAAAAAAAAAAAAAAATTGTTTTGCTGTTAAGATGGACAGCCTGGACAAAGGGGTTAAAAAAAATAGTAGTACTTTTCAGAGACCTTTGAAGAGGAATTTCTGTCGAGGTGATGGAAGTCCTCGGTGCATACTGCCTCTTTAAGTCATAACTAGATTGTCTAAAACTGTTCTGCCTGCTCTTTTTCAAAGAGCAATTTCCCTCGCTGTTGCAGAACAGGCAGTTCTTGCTTCCGCGTTTGTAATAAAGCTTTCAGCTCATGATGGTTTTGTGCTTCGAAGCCCTTACTGAAGTGTCACATTTCTTAAAACCCATCAAAGAACTGACCATCAGGTGTATGCAGCTGCAGTATGTAACTTCTTCCACCAATCTAATGTTCAATTAGAACATTCAATTCAACTAAGTAGACAGAAAAGAAGAAAGCGCTGCTCTCTATCCCCTGCCTTGAAAATTTCTGGAAAATGCTTAAGGAAACCTCAAGGAAAAGAAGTATCAGTGTACACAGAGTTCGTTCTTCCCACTGAAACCCAGAAGACATTGCTAACAAGTTGAAATCTCATTTTATCAAAGATAAAAATCAGTTCTTCCATTTTGTTTTACTTCCATGCAATGCTACACAATCTGGTACAGCTCCACAGACAGAAGAGCTATAAAGCTCAGCATATGAAAATCAGGTGTTTGTACAACATACAAAGCCAGTTAAATGTGATGCAAAGATAGCCGTGACATATTTGAGGTTCTAGGCTAGCTTCTGTTGAAGTAGTTTTACTTTCTGGAACAGCAAAATCAGTAAAGGGGATCTCAACCTAGCCAGCTTTCGTCTGTGCTATAAATTACCACTTAATTTTCTAATAGCATTAAGCAGTTATTCTGAGTAGGGATCTGTTGCTTCCCTTAAAGGAACTGTTTAATACATCCATTAGAGTATCAGTATGCTAGCCTAGCTATGATATGACGCTGTGACTATAAAACCCCAGCTGATAAATTAATGCTTCAGAAATAAAATGCTACTAAATTAGTCAGGATTGCTTTTAAAGAGTAAAAAATTGAAATCCATTAAGCCGTAACTGAGGTCCTTCGCTTTCTATGACCCTGCTGCTGACAAAACTTTAGGGGTACTTCAAAAGGCTTTTTGTCATTTGACCTCTCTGTTCTGTCAGCCTGCTAAATCTAGGCATTTGAGCTCTAGGGCATAGATGGAAGTCCACCTTTTATCTTCTGCTTTGTAAGAAGGAAGTTGTGAGATTTGAGCCTAAATTCTGCTAATAGTACCGGGATCCTTCTGAGAGGTGTTTGGCTGCTGGGTGACAAGCTTGAAAACAAGCAAGTAAAGCTTTCGCCATCTGACTCTTGGAAGTCAGAAGTGTTGCTCCGAGCCATCTTCCCGCACTTCAGCCTCTTTGCTACTTAAGTAAGAAGTGCTTGTCATTCTTTATCCTGCTCGTTTGCTTGCTCACTCACCGCCAGGTTGCCAGCATTAGTGGAAGGAAACTGGCAGCCTTTCTTCAGTTTTACTGCTGTTCACTGGGATTAAAAATAGCTGCAGTCAGGAAAATGAAAGACCATTTTTTGGTGAGAATGTGCGATGGTTTTGCGAAGTTAATTCTCTTGCATTTATTTTTTAGCCATAAGTGGTAAGAACTTTTCCTAATGAGCAGCTAGCTGAAAGCTAAACTTTTTGGGGGCGGTGTTCACGTTGAAGTTTTCTATTTAAGAAAAAAATATCCTTTACTGTAGCTGAATAAACTTACAATATCAGTAAGGGAATCTTTAAACAGCAAATACAAAGATTTATTTTTTAAAGCACTGATTTCTGCACCCTGAGACATTAAAGGTTCTTAAAAGATGTTGTTTTGTATGCGAGCAGTGATGTAAGGTGCTGTCTAAGAGATGCTCCATAACAAGCCATAAGCAGTTCTCAGAATAAATAACAGGAGGAGGTGCGTGGGAAGGTGCGTGGCGAGATGGTTTTGGTTTAAAATCCCGATTTGCATTATTTCCTAAATATGTTTAATAAGAGCTAGAGTTAAGTTAGCCATGCTCGGCAATATCTACTAACTGCTGACTATTTTCCTAGACCTGTAATTTATAGAATTAACCTGTGCTTTTGACAGAACTTAAAAAGTTTTAAGTATAAACCTATCCTCAGTTTGGACACTGGAAACAACAGCAGGGCTGTTCCATAATTTTTTTGGTAACATGTTAATTTTGGTCTGGTTCAGCATATACTTGGCAAAGCTCCGGGAGCAGCAGCAAAGATGAAAGCAGCCCTGTATTTTAGCTGTGGGTTTCGTATTTTCAAAAGATGGTCATTAGCATGGTTTGGAAAGCCAAGACTTAAAAACTTCGTGGTTTCCTCTTCCAGATTTGAAGTTTCATCTGGACTGTTTGGAGGGCAGAATTACCAATTAATTTGGGTTTGGTGTTTTTTTTTTTTCCCCCCAGAAGGTTGTGAATTTGGGGGTAGAAAGCGATCAGCATGACCCGCAGAGCTTCAGCGGGGTTAAAGCAATGTCTGTTGAATTATTCCTGTGTGCTACAGGGAAGTTCGTGTGTAGCCTAATTGCAGGACTTCAGGATACCAAATGAATATTTTATCATGTTCCAAAACAATTGCAGTCTGTGTTGCGCATAAATAGCCGATCTGTGATACTGAACAGCGTCTATAAAGGGAGGGATACTTGAGCTCTCGAATGGTTGAAACCAAAACCAAACTGCATTGCAGACTGCATTCCCACTTGTTATCTTTCCTTTATCTTGCATTTTTTTCCAGGTATTTTTCCTGCCGCTTCAAATTCTCAATGCTGTGTTAAAATATGTCCTTGGGTTTCCTGGTTGCTTTTTGGAGAGTTGTGCGTTGGATAAAAACACAATCTGTGCAGCCTTTTTGTCTCAAGTCATTTGAATGGTTAGATGCGTGGTTAGACTGAGTAACCACAGGTTCCTACAGTGGTCTCTCCATTGCAGGCTTTTTTGTGAAGCTCCCGGTGAGCTTCACAAGATCTCTAAAACAAATATTCAGGGTGTTTTGGGGCAGGTTGTTTGGTTTGGTTTTGTTCCACCCTGGAATGCTGAATCACTTTGAATCAGCAGTGAGGGTTTGTATTTTTGCCTGCCTGATGTTAATAAATTATTCTCTCCATCTCCTTTCTGCCAGTTCTGTCCACAAGGAGAGCTAGTGGACAAGTTGTGTGTGTATGTAAGTTGTGATGAGTTTTAGTCCAGAAGTTATTTTTGCTTCGAACAAATTGTTTTGAAGCGATGAAAGATTTTGTAAATGTGCTTTCCTGTGTATTATGGAATCTCTGTATCCTGGTAACCACAGTGATTATATTCACTAACTCTTATGAAGCTAAACTGCCTCAATATGGAAAGGACTTGCCATCGAACCGTGTGGAGAAGTTAGTTACAAAATAGCATATTTCAGTACTCCTCCATATGTGTGCTGTCGTCAGTGAAGCCTTCATGAACAGTGATAGTTCCTATTAACAGTCAGCTCAGTAATGAAAGTTAGATCTGAAAGGAGAGTCAAATGTTTTTCCTAAGCAGAGTGAAACACTATTAAATCATAGCCGCTTTTCCTACGTTGTGTTTTGGATCTCCCTTCCAATTGTCCAGGAAGACAAAATTGCCCTGTGGCCATTTTCTTCAGTAGATTTTTAGTGTACATGAAAACATTAACTTGCACTGAAGTTTTCACTTACTGGCTAGCTAACAAGACATCTTGAGTCTCTGTGGTTCAGATGCCCAAATAATTCATGTGGGAAAGCAGTAATTAGTCTTGCTGTGCAAGACAGAATGATGACACAGATTGGAGCGATGAGGGGTTGAGGTTTAAACCGGGCTGAGCCCGCTGACAGGTGACCTTAGGCAAGTCGCTTGACTTTGTGCCTTAGTTTAGCCCAGTAGTAAATAGGTCTAGCCTTCATGTGCTGTAATATGACTTAGAATCGCTCCATAAAAAAAGGTACTTTAAATAGCACCATTGCTGTGTTTTGCTGGAAAGGGGAAGGAAGTGGCCATAAGTGCAGCCGTCTGATACTTTGCACGAAAATTGTTCCTGATGCCCTTGTGACGAGTGGAAAGCAGCCTGTCTGATTAAGTATATTTGGAGCTACCTGGGCGCTGTGTAAGGATTATTAATGGCACAATAGTACTGCCTACCTCTTCTCTTGCCCTTACATTTCTAGGGTGGGTTTTGTGGTAAACTGTTCCAGTCCCAGCCATTGCACATAAGCTTTAGTTTTGAAAGCTTGAGGACTGTCAATTAATGTTTTTTTAAAGGACGCTGTTCTGGGTACAGTAACATTTGTTCAGGGAATGTTCCAACTGAGTTGTTCTGAACTTTGTCTCTCCAGGGGTAGAAAAGAGGATGCCAAAGGCAACCATGTTACACAAACAACTTCAGGAAGCCAAGACTATGCTGAATCGTGGCTTTCCTGAATTTGATCGCTGCTCCCTGAGACCAGTTAGGCACCAGTACCAACTGCAGTGTTGCTTTCCCAAGCTGAATGTGGCAGTTCCTGAGTGCAAACATCTGACAGGCAGATTATCTGCCCAATGACTCATGTAGGCTTGGTTTATGGAGCATGATAAACTAGAGAAGGAGGGGGAAATAATCTGCTACCTCATTAGTACAAATTCCAAGGGCAAAAAGGCTGCCTGTGAGTCACAGGTACTTGGAAATCTCCCCTTTTCCCTGTAGAAAGGCGGAGGAAGGTGCAAAAGCAGTAAGGAATGCTTCAGGCTTGCTCTTTGTAACGCTACGGTTGCTGTCGGCACATACAAAAGTACATAGATGATTGTCACTGAACTTCCGAGTGTTCGAGGCTGCATGTTAGCCATAAACAGCGGCGATCTAAATACAAACTGCACCCGAGCTAGCACTGCAACTGCTGCATTGGTTTCCAGTTTTCTGCTAGTGCAGAATCCTCTACCACAAAAGTCAATAAAGGACGAGCAGATGAGAACTCCACCCCTTCCAGCAAGTTAAAGTAAGCCAAAGACTGCTTTACTGAGATTTCTGCCATTTAAATTCAAAAGCAAACACAGGCTGGTATTATCAGCTCACACCAGATCTGCCTGCAGACAATAATTCTTCCTGTCTTGGACCCCTGCCCATGTGCATTATTGTAATTATCAGCAATTTAAAAAAAAATAAAGCAATAAAGCTAGGATGAGCTGCTAGTCTGTAGATTTACTGCCTGCTGTGTCAGGCATTCATTAGCCTTCCTGGGTTCAAGCCACCTATCTGCTGAATAAAAGCAGGAAGAGAAGCTAAGGAAAACAAAGCGTGAAACACAATTTGAAGCACGAATTGAAAGCTCTGCTCATGTTTACAAGTTATAAATCCAAAAACAGGGGAGTTTTAAGTATTCTGTTCAGAAGTTCTCGTGCATAAGGTCCCTCTGCCAACTTCCCTCACTTAATTGAAGTGTTGGTTTCCTGAATAGTAGTTTGCCATAAACCATTAATTCACAGGTGAGATTCACGGCAGTGAACATTAGATTTAAGGTCTGTGCAGCACGTCGAGACTCGGGAAGGCTCAGCTCTACAGTTCCAACCCAGCGGTTCTCCTTCCAAAAGTTTCAGCTTAACGCTGCGCATCAGATTTGTGACTGCGACATCTCTTCTTGATGTTTTTTTATTTTTATTTTGCCAAAGGCTGGCCTTTCCTTATGGAAGGAGAAATGCCCGTGAACTTCAGCTGTGTCGACAGCAGTAACGCGGGGTGCAGCTGGGCTTCGAAGCAGTCAAGTCCCCGCACAAATGTGCGTACCAATTTTTCAGCCAAGGAGAGGGTGAAAAGTTAGAATACTCGCACATTTAAAAGCGGCAGCCATCAAGGGTTGTGCTCACAGGAAGGCTGATAAGGTAGCAAGACTCATTTTTGTATCAAAGGAACTGTTAGAATTCCTCAGTGGTCTTGGAAGAGTTCAATCTATATCCTCCGTATCTGTGGATATTACACTGACATAGGAAGAGTTGCAATGCTGACACCCCTGTGTTGCGCTCTGGATAGAACAGGAAATGTGGTTGGTTTGTTTGTTTGTTTGTTTAAATCCAGAAAAGCTGCTTTTTTTTTTCTCTTTCATTAAGTAAAGGTGGGAAGCGTAATTTATCTGCATAAGGACCATGCTGAACAGCATGTTCTGAAGTCCCTCAGGTTGTGGTTCATGTGCATTCTGATTTAATAAGCGGTATTACTTTCAAGGGGCTTCGCTTAATTAAAAACAAACAGCGCAAGTAATCTTTCAAAGCACTGCCTGGCATTTTTTGTCAGTGTAGCAGCAAATAGTTGTGGAATACTTGTAACTCTTCTGAGCAGGAAATCTGATCTGACCTGCAGACAATTCTGCAAAAGGCTGTGCATTTTCTTTTGAGGCAGTGAATGCCCTCAGCAGCTATTAATCTCTGTTCTCTGGCCTCCCAGTCAATGCAATTCACAATTAGAGTTTTTTTCAGCAGCTTATAAATTCTAGGGGCTGGAGTTTCAGTTTTAAAGCAACTTAATCTTCCATGGTGTTAATCTGGCCAGGGCTGCTCATGTATTGCTGCAGAGGAAGCCTGATGGAAAGCACGAGCAGTATGAGTTTTCCCAGCAGGCCCTCGATATTTCTCAAGTCTTGCAGCCCTTCTGCCCTGTAACCAGGGCCAGCATCTCTCGTCGTGCTTGTGCAACAGGGAGTGCACGTGCCCAGTAGCTGACATGTTTGCACCAAACGCGTTAGCTGGGAGACTGTGATTTTCTATAATGCATATGCCTCGATTTTCTTTAGAAGCAATATGCTGTGAGAACAACGTTTTAGCATAAATGAAAAGCGAATCTAAGATTTCCTCTTAAGCTCCCATCCACCCTGGTTTTGCTGGAATAAAGACTCATATTCTGGCTACTCTGATCAGATGAGCAAGGTTACTGGAATGTTTGACTTCACGGAAAATTCAGAATGTAGGTAAATTTGACGTATTGCATACGTTTGTGCTATAAAGGAAAGCTCTCAGGAACTCATTTCTAGAAATACAATGAACGACAACTCTTCACAAAAGAGAAACTCCAATCGCCCTTCTATCCTGAAGTCCCCAGCAGCGTGCCAGAAGGCTTTCCTGAATAGCATTCGGTGGAGAGCTGAACAGACAGCATGCTCAATAAGCTATGTTGTGATGATGTTTAACAGATCCAGAAATACAAGGCAAGGAAAATGAGTGTGGTTTTCATTTTTATGCCTTTTTGAACCAGAACTGCAGTGTATTGCATACATTTTGGGGGTAGATGTCAACTATTCCTTATTTTGCATATGGGAATGTAAATGATGGCAATTCCTACACATTGTTGTTCCCAGTAGAACATTGAAGTAGAGGAACACTAGAGAGCAGAAACGACTTAAATTCACAAAAAATCCTCCCTATAGAATGTCGTTGTGCTGTGCCGTGCCCATAATCTCTCTAGCCTTGCATCCCTCCTTTGAGATGGTGGATACTTGCAGGAAGAAAAGGCATGACCCTTTTTTTAGAGCACAGAGCCCAGGCCTCTGGATGGGTAAAGCTCACCAATCAAACCCGCTGTCACAAGTTGAAGAGGCTAGTAGTAAATAAAAGACTGGATACTTGGGCAGAGATGCTTCCGTCAGAGAAGAGGAGTAGTTAGAGGTTTGAATTCCAGTGTTTCGGGACCGTAAATCAGGCGCTGCATGACAGGGTGAGGAATTTAACTGACATTAACTGGCCAGAGATTTATGTGTTTATGGAATCAAGTACTCCTTTGGTCTTGGAAAGCAAACTGGATTACAGAATTATACCAAAAGGCAGAGCAGAATTTATCACAAAACATCTTGTAAATGCAAGTGCCAGTGAGAAAAGTAATGGTTGATGTAACAGTCTTTTCCCGAATAACATTCATCTTGCTCTCATGTTATGGATATATATTAATAGGATAATAGCTACTACAATAGTGTTCGCTGAGGACGTACACAGCTGGATGAGCTCTCTTCCATTGTGTGTACGTTGCCACTCCCGAGCTGTCAGTCTGCTTATTTAAGAGGTGGAATAGTCGCTCCCCAGCACTAGAAGAGGCGGCTGCTTCCATTTATGGCTGGGAAATTCCCAAAGAAAAATGTGCTGTCAGTTTGTTCATCCCTCTGCAATGTGGCATGGGTGAATTCTCTGAAGTATTGAAGAGCTTAACCAAGGACATGGCTTTATCCCGAGCTTCGTGCTGACATACATGTTCCCCAACCCTCCTTTTGCAAAACGATGCTTGAAAGTAGACTGGCTAACCTCAGGCATCGTCAGCCTGAATGATCTGCTTTTATTTTTGGTACACCCAAGGCAATTGTGGGAAGCAGCAGAAACTGACTGTCCCAAAAAACTCTTGTAGGTGACTTTCTTCACTACTTAAGTAGCAGTGTTAAAGGTGTGGCCTCCACTGTTACAGATGAAATTTGCTGTGCTGTATTCCCTCATTACAGGTAGACTGAGAGAAAAATGCTAAATTCAGTAACTGATGTGTTTGGCAGCTGGAGTGGATTGTCAGTGGTGAAAAATTGAAGGCCATTACTCAAAAATCTTACCTTGCAGGTCATGGGGTTAAAGATTCAACTTGTGTGTATCAAAGTTCATTAACTTACTCAACAGTGCAATTCAAGAAAAGATTTCTTCCATTTGATTAAAAGTGATGAAATCAAGCAAGTAATTAGTCTCGTTTGTTCAGCTGTGAATTGGGGCTTAGCATGTTCTGGTAGCTATGGCAACAGCACTCTACTGATATGCAAACTATTTGAGCAATCCACGGAGGAGGAATGATACCTTTGCCACAGTGCCGAGGTGTCAGGCCGGAGAGACAGCAAAAATAAACACCGGCTCGCATCAGTATGTAAATAGGGGATGGTCATGATTTCAGGAGGTTGGTATGTGTTTGAACAGGGGTTTTGCTCATGCAAGAGCTGTTACGAATGGATTACTGGTGGATGTTTCTGCCTCTCGGGATGGAGCCTGCACCTCTCCTGCCTATGCAGTTACCTTATTTTGCTGCACGCTTGTTAAGTTTGCTTTGAAGAAAACAGATTTCAAGCATAGGCAGTGCTAATGATCTCCAAACCGTTCATAACGCGTACATTTTATTCTCTTTTGATGCACTGTATTCTTCTTACGAGGGTTAATGCTTTGTGAATACTCGATCTTGCGTTTCTTTTTGTTCTTTTCAGAGTTCAGCTTGAATCTTGGATGTAGTTGTAGTGTTGTCATAAGACAAAATTGTGTTGTGGATTGTTTCCTTTAACATGTCAAGTCTTGTGCTCTCTGGAGAGCAGTTGTTGGTACCAAAGGGGTGTGTGTTTGGAGAGAGATAAAAAGACCCTCTTAGAAAGTCTGCATGTGTGTGTTTGTAGAGTTACAAAGGAGGATCATTCCACATTTGCCTTTTTCTTCTGAAACGATATGGCAGGGAGGAAGGCAGTGCAAGAGCCCAGGTTTTGCTGAGGGGTATCAGTCAGCACTTGTTAGAATCACATGTTCATTAAATTGTTTGATTTCTGAAAGAACAAAGTTATTGCACCCTGTTACGCAGCCTCAGAAGTTCTCCTATACCTGAAGTGCGTGACTGTCTTCTCTCCATTAGGGCGGAGAGTACAACAAATGTACCTACACAAAACTTGAAAGTATATATGAACTTGGAAGCATTTTGTTACTGGAACATGCCAGTATCTGCTATATATAGTTCAATATTTCATTACTTTGTGATCTGTGCTAAAACTTGCTCTCATGAGCGTCTGTTGGGTGAAAGGGTTAGAGTAAACAGAAGCCACTTGTATAAGACTGTTTCTCTTAAGTGATGTGCAGTTGAATAGTTCTTAAAACTCAAGGGGTAATTTTTCTGAAGTTAAGACGTGAATTTATGCTTTTGTGTCTTATCCCCCAAGCACTAGCCATGTGTTCAGCATTAAACAATCCTTGACTTGAATGCTGAAATGTCTTCTCTCCAGGCAGTGATTTTATGTGTAAGTGGGGAGGGGGAGAAATGAGCTAATTATAATGGAGTTAATTTTTTCCTAATACCCAGCAACTAGGAGCTGCACACGGGTTGTCCAGTTGAATTCTTCTTTGCTTCTTTATTTGCTTTAAGCATTACACATGTTGATATAAGTTGATGGGGATCTGCAGGCAATAGGGAATGAACAGTGCCCACAGTAATGTATGCATTTTTGAGTGCATGAAAAGTTAAACATGAAGGCAGAACTGGTGGCCTGGAGTAGTGCTGCCTGCCAGGAAAAAAGAAGCTTAGGGGTGATGGTGCCCTGAAGCCTCTCTGTATTGCTGTTTCTAATCTGCCTTGTCTGAAGTAGTTGAAATGGATTTCATTCCCCTAAACACCTTAAAGAGCTTTCAATTTAGGAGTTCATCTGTTGTTTTGCCTCATACCTCTTTTTTTCTTTTTTCTTCTTTTTTCTTCTTTTTTCTTCTTTTTTCTTTTTTCTTTTTTCTTCTTTTTTCTTTTTTCTTTTTTCTTTTTTCTTTTTTCTTTTTTCTTTTTTCTTTTTTCTTTTTTCTTTTTTCTTTTTTCTTTTTCCTTTTTCCTTTTTCCTTTTTCCTTTTTCCTTTTTCTTTTTTTCTTCTTTGAACAGCTAGGAATTAGGTAGGAGAGGATGTTCAGCTCCTGGCATCCACTCAGTCTTTTCAGAAAAACCGCAACTCTGCAATTTAATTTAATCCCCTTTTTCTTCTTTTGGTCAACAGCAAGATTTCAGAAAGGGAACCTGACCTTGTTTTCATTGATCAGTCTGCAGTTTGACCTGAATGTGGGTCTGGGTTTTCGGGTTGTTGTCTGCCGGGGCACAGTGGGAAGTGCACAGAATACGCATCAGAAACCAGGCAGTACAAATACCCACAGGAGTGCACTGAATGAGAGACAACAGGCTTTGAGAAGTTGGTTGCAACAGCTAAGTTTTTCTGATTCGGCAGAAGTCATCTTTCCTTGTATGTTTGGGCAAGAAGCTTAGGTGTTTCTATCCCAAATATTTGAAGATTTTGGGAGAAACACAGGGCTTCAAACTTCGAGCAGGCTTCATGGTATTGGAAGTAGTTATTTTAGTAGTAGTATCAATACCCGCTGTGTGTGTAACCTCACAGAGGTGTTTCTGCCAAAAGTTATTAGTATTAGTTATTTATCTTCAAATACCGGTTTAAGGTTTTCAGACATCTGTTTTAGCCTTTGTGGGTGCAACCTTTAAGTGTGAATTACTGTTGGTTTTGTTTTCGGTAAGCTGTTGTTGCAATAATAAAAACAGAGTTTGGAAAAACAAAGACCTTGCTGGTGAAAACTTAGTGTGGGCTCATCAACTTTAAGGAATATGGTTACGAAGTAAGTTTGCAAGACTCCACTGGTATCTGGATTAAGCAGGAGCTCTCTGAGAATATGCCAGAGGGTTTCTGGTTCTTTGAGTAGCTCTGCTTTCGATCAGATAAAGCAATCAACATGTTTTGTTTCTGTTTGTCTTCACAGGCGCTCGCAGCCAATGCTGGGACAGGGTTTGCGGTGGCAGAGCCTCAAATTGCCATGTTCTGTGGGAAGCTAAATATGCATGTGAATATCCAGACTGGGAAATGGGAACCTGACACATCGGGGACCAAGAGTTGCTTTGGAAGAAAGGAAGAGATTCTGCAGTACTGCCAGGAGGTGAGTTTTTCTGTGTCATCTTGAATCTTCACTTCTGCTAAGGAATTGGATTCCAATTTAGCTGGTCAGTAGCAAATTAACCCTGCAGGAGACTAACTTGCGTTTGAGTAGCTTGGTTCCCTGAACTGTCTTGCTGTGTTACTGCCCAGGAAGAGCAGGGAGGATGCTGCAGTGGGATTTAGGAGCTGCCTCTGATTTAGATCAGCTTACGCTGCCACAGAAGGTCCTTGGTCTGTAAGTCAGAGAGGTATCTGTGTCTGTCTTTGCAGGGGTTTCTTCAAATGTTCTGCCTCTGAGCCAGTTGACCAGCATGTTCTCTGTTGTCTGTGCAAAATGGAACCTGACACCTATTCTGATTAGGATGTGGCTGTGTTGTTCTCGGTGACATGTTCAGATCAGCCGGAATATTAGAAGAATATTTTCATCAAAATGTTGACAGTATTTTTAGGCTTTTTTACATGCTTCATTGTAAAAAACATAATCTCCTTTCAACGTGCTCCAGATACACTGTCACGTATTGGCCTTGATAAGTGTCTTTAATTGCTCCTCTGAGGTGACAGACACGTAAAATACCACAAGGAATGGTTTTTTTTAATGGGAAAGTGATAGAGCCATATCTGGACTGGAAAATGTTTAAAACTGTTTTCCAAGGCTGATATAACCGGGGCTACATTTGGTTCACGTAGCGGAAGCCTAAATATAGTTCAGTGTCTGGACTTGAGAACTCAAGCAGGACATAGGGATCATATTAATACATCATAAATGGAGCAGGCGTAAGGAAACCTGAGGAGGTAGGTGCATGTTAGCTTGACAAGTGACGAGAGAGCCTGAAGATGTTACTAAACCCTATTTGTTGGCGATTGCCCTCTTCCAGAGGGTATCATGCTGCACCAGACAGAATAGCACAGATAAATACTTCTGCCGAACTAGCATGCAAAACCAAACACCTCAGTTTAGTGCCGATGAAGGCTCTTGCCGCTGACCTGGCTTTCTCCTGCCACAAAGAAGTGATGACACATTCCATTTCTCAAGCCCTGTGTTACAAACAGCCGGGGGCTTTTTTATGTCTTCAGCTGTTGTAAGCCTGATCCAGAAGAGAATGCGTGTCCATGTGCGAATTTGAACTTGTTTTTCTGTAGAGAATCAGCCTCGCTACTTCTGGTTAGGAGCCGCTTTGCACATTCTTTGTCCTTTCTGGAGAGAAACCTATCTCTGCGTCTTATTAAACAGATGTATCCAGACCTTCAGATTACGAACGTTGTGGAAGCCAATCAACCTGTCAGCATCGACAGCTGGTGCAAGAGAGGGAAGAAACAGTGCAAGGACCACACTCACATTGTCGTGCCCTACAAGTGCCTGGGTGAGTGCGTGGTATGATGTGTTTGTAAATTCTTGTGGGAGGAGCAAAGGATTGCCTCCCAGCGTCTTACAGAGAGAATGAGTGTTTATAGGCTTCTCTCATATCAGGTTGCCATTTCCACATCCAGCTTCCGCTTAAACGTTTTTATTTCCACAAGATGGAACTCTGCCTTTCTTGAACGGATCGACAGCTTGATAACAGCTGTGGTGGAATAATGGTGCCTGGCGTGAAAAAGAAATCCCCATTCTCTCTGCAACTGCCATAAAAACCTGAAGGCTATTGTATTTGAGTATCACAAAGACATTGGGATTTAATACACTGATGCTATTTTCGTGGAGCTTTAATATTTTGTTGCCTTGGAGACTTAAATGCTCAGTGTGTTCAGGCTTCCTGCTTTGGTCTTGGCAAGAGATCTCCATTCTATTTCAATGACTATATTTAAACTTTGCTGTTTCAAAGAGGCCCTGCTTCTTGCAGCTGTATCCCATGTACCCACTTTGAACTGTGAAAGAATAGGAGATAAACTGTGATGGATTTCATGGTGCTTTCCAGAATCTATCCACCCACTTGCATCAGGCAACATGTTTAGCTTGTTTACCTTGTGGCTTTTGACCTGTCGGTTGTGCCTGACACTGTGCTGCACTGCATGTGTTCTTAGTAGTAAGCTTAGTCTCAGCTGGCTGAATCTCTTTTCAGTTATCCGCTGGAAAAGACTTGTTTTGCAAGAAATCTTGTGCGATCTTGGAGAGTCTGATAGCTGGGAGCATTCAGTGAGAACCAGTTTTCATAATTTGTATCCATATCTCAGGTTAGCATGTGGTTTGACATAGGAGAACACAAGCGAATCTGCAGAACTGTATGGGTACTATTCTTCTGTATGTAATACCCTCCGCTAGACGATCATAAAGCACTTCATAATAAACGAAATTTGGTGTGGATACATCCTGGGAGAAAGACGCATCTCTTTATAGATGTGGAAATTCAGGTTTGAGAAGCAACCCCACCCAGCTGATTATACTGAGAACTTCTAATGGAAATAAGGATGAAAGCAAGATCTCTGGATTTATAAGGAGGAGTCATCTCTTTTAGAAATAATCCTCCCCCAAGCCTGTTCTCCAGCAGAAAAATAAGCTGATTTTAGTGACACTGCCCTAAAATTTGATAAGCATTAAACTACCTGTTAAAGTTTTTAATTAGTGTCTTCAACAGCGTTCTTGACTTGTTCGGCCCAGCCTGCAAGGCAGCTTTGGTTTTCAGATCTGAGTTGCAAGTCAGTAGTCCATACGTGTATAAAATACCTTTTTGTTGTCTTTAGCGGCCCACAAATTGCTTGTTGTAAATGGACGATGTGTTTCTCTGGGATGCATATGACTTTTTGATTATAGTCGAACCATGGTTTTTTTGTTCTCAACTTGTGTCTTCCTTGCTACCTGAATGCACAGGCTATCTTGAGGTAGGATCTTGCTATCGTACCATGTTTAACCTTCTCCTGCCTCCCCCCACCAATGAAAGCTCTTTTGTATTTCAAAGGTGAAGAGGGGAGAAGAGGAGAACCCATTAGCACTCTCACTGAACTGTAAAATAAAGGTAACAATAGGATGATGAGAGCAGGGCTGAGCCTGGTGAGGTGTGAAAAGACAAACTGCTGACAGTTCTGGCCAAGCTGCTAGGTGGCATGGAAGCACATCTTACACCTGCTCTGATCTGAAAAGGGAGAGGGTTTTTCTTTTTTGACAGCAGTGGCCGTGAATGGGGAAGGAGAACATTAATGCTCAGCGCGTAAGGGTTTTCCAATTCCTAGGTGAACTGAGAGAACCTTCCGTGTGTCTTATGCAAAGGGGCTAGGAGTCAGTGTTTTTCAAAATAGCTGTTTAATGGCTGCTGTTTATTCCTGATTATTGTATTTGATCAGTTTGAGTCTTTTGCCTTCAGTCCCCAGAACCACATCTCTTGATTTTAAAGTTCGGTCAGTTTTAGCTTTCTTACCAGAAACGTTTTAACTAACCTCTCGTGAGAGGGAAGGCAGAAAGATGATTAACTCAAAATTGTAAGTGGCCTGTTTTGAGAGAAGAAAATGGGGAAAATTTCTCTGTTATGTCTACTAGTTCAAAATCTAAGTAATTTAAAAGGGATGATGAATGCTAGTTGATTTTGTTATCTTGCAGTTGTCATCAGATAATCTCTCCCTAAACTCTACTTGACTTGCGTATAGCGCTTAGGAGAAGACTCCACGAGCCTTTGGTATCAGTACTAAGAGGCTGCAAAAAAATTGGTCGTGCGAAATATTAAAATTTATTTTGAAAAGATCATGTTGAAGATTGATTGGACAGATAATTCTGCTCCCTGGGGACTCTGTGAGAAAAGGCATTTGACTTAAAGAACTTTTCTCCAGTTTTAACAAAGGATTCCTAAAGCTGCCAGTCATGTGTGCAAGGTATGTTGCTTTGAAGCACTTGGACTGAAGATCTTTTCCTGGTCTTCTCAGAGTATCTAAATATCTCCTTATTTTAAAATTACTGGATGTGGCATTTAAATCTGCAGGAAAGAAAGAAAAATCTCAACTTTGAGAAAATTTCATGTTTTGGATTCCAGCAGCAATGTTTGTTAGGACTTCTGGACTAAGAACAGAAAATAATGCTCATGTAGTTCTGATACTTACTTGACGTGTGTTGGTACCAAACTGCGTTGTGGTGGAAATTTAGGCTAAATAGCTTTTAAGTCCAACTAATAGAGTCTGTAGAGCAGAGTGATTCTCCCTCTCCCTCCCGCCTTCCTCAAAAGCAAAAGTCTGGTTTTAAGATTGTGCCAAAATTTCATCATGGTGGTGAGGTTGTGGTTATCTAATGTTGGAATGCAGCGTATTTGCTGACTCTGGTTGTACTGTTTTTTGGGCCGTATAGTTTTTATTTTTCCAGCCCTCTATGTTTTGGTTAGGACTGTCCGAGTCAGGGAATGTGCCGCAGTTGATCCTGAATTAAACCATCTGGAAACTGTTGAAAACAAAAACAAACAAGACTTACTCAGAAAACATAGATAAGACTCGTGGCACATAAAAATTTCCAGGCTGTTACAGCACCAGACAGCATGAACTACCTTTCGTATGATGCAGCTCATTTAGAAATCGGTGATTAAGTGGTTTGAAAACTTCCTTATGCAGATGCAGTCTGCAATCTTTTCAAAGATTTGCGTGAAACCTCTTCAGTCAATCCTGGCTGTTCCACGAGCAACTATTTATTAACTTGTATCGTAAACTTTGCCTTCAGTTCAGCCTTAGGGTTTGCATGATGTTTCAGCGATCAGCCCCTACTCCTGTTTTTACCTTGGAAATGCCGAGGCTCTGGTTTTTTGTAACTTTGCAGAGATAGCTGCTGATCTGACCTGTCCCCGTTAAGAATATACCAAACCTTTAAGGCACTTGCAACGAAGTGTACTTTGGCAGAGTTCCGATATTGGCTTTGTTTTCTGTTGGAAGTTGGACATGGGTGAACTATGGACGTTTCTTGTTTTTCAGTGGGTGAGTTTGTAAGCGATGTCCTGCTGGTTCCAGAGAAGTGCCGATTCTTCCACAAGGAGCGGATGGATGTGTGTGAAAGCCATCAGCACTGGCACACTGTGGCAAAAGAGGTAATTGAGCTGCTGTGGAAGGAATATTTATTCTGGATCTGTCCACTTGGATGCTTGTAGTATTGGAGCATAAGAGCGTTTATCTCTGGGGTCTGTTATTCCCATGTTGCAGTCTATGGACTAAGGCAGGGAACAATGAAAAAAAAAATTTACAAGTGCTCAAGTGACTGAAGAAACCTGTGTAGCTATTCTTCGCTCATGAAAAGCTGTCCTAAGTAGCTTGCCCGAGATCATACTCTAAGATGGAGCTAGGAATTGAAATCAGGTCTCTAGGATATTGCTTTAACCAATGGCTCATCCTTCTTTCCAGGATAGAGAGCTACAGTGGTCATAGGGTGTTTCCTATTTTTCTTGCACGTTTTGCAGTAATGTACCTGCTGCTGCTGCTAAGGATTTCGTTGGGAGTGCTTGCTTGGGGACAACCTGAGTTTCATTGTGACTGATTAGTGGAGGTTTTACATAAGAGATGGATTATTTTCTCAGAATAAATCTAGCCCACGGGGTTTTTTGTGGGTTTGGGTTTGTTTTTTTTTTTTTTAATCTGACTAGCAAAAATTTTGCAAATTCTCTGCACGCCCGTTTGAACTGGGGGTAATAAAAACAAGATCATGAGGAAATGTACATATTTTCTATTTTGTAGAAACAGCAATTGTAGAAACAACAACACAATGGTTAGTTGTGATGGTGCTAGTAAAGATGAGGTTAAGGATGCACCAGTTAAACTTCCTATTTCTTTAAAATCCCGGGAGTAAAAACCCGTCTAAATAAAGCTGTGCTAAAGGAATCACCTTTTAATTGAGGATAAACTTGTTAATGTTTAGCAAATTTAAAAATCACTTGCTTTCAACATAGTTGGAGAACTTTTCCAGAATCGTTTGGCTCATTTTACATCCGTGCTGTAACAAAGCAAAGCACAGAAGGGTTCTGATGTACATAATAAAGCCTTTCTTACTTCCTTGTTTTCTGGGGCGCCACAAAGCCATGTATTTCCTTAGCTTAAAAGAAGTGTGTAGACATAATGTCTAATCACAGTTTGCATTTGGCTTTTTCTTGAATTATCTGATTGATTTTCATCTACAGCATGTTAAAATGATCTTGACACAAAGTCCATTTGAGCGATTATTCACTTACTCCAATGTAAAGTTTAATAGATAAAGTTTAATGAAATGGCCAGCCCAGAAAAGCAAACAACAGTTCTGTTTCTTTCAAGTGCTCTCTCCTTCGAGTTGGCACAAAACGTCTAGTTATTTTTCCTGAACTTAGCCAGGCTGACATATCAGCAGTTGTTAGGGGCTGGGGGCGTACCTGGTACGTTAACACGAGGAAGCGCTGCATGGCTCTGAATCTGGGACTTTTCTGGGGATTTTGCTTACACTACAGGATTCAAATCCAGTTTCTTTTGATGTTCAGACTTAGCTCGTGTGTTGCTGTTGTCTTTTTGCTGTAAAATTTAGACCATTGGTAGCATTCGTGGGATCTACGATAGGCAAACTTTAGCTTTATCCAAAGCAAGAGCATGATACTAAACTGACATAAATGGGCTCCTCTTTCAGGCCTGTCTGACAGAAGGGATGATCCTGCACAGTTATGGCATGCTGCTGCCCTGTGGAGTAGACCAGTTCCACGGAACAGAATATGTCTGTTGTCCTCAGACAAAGGTGGTGGATGAGGCTCTGTCCAAAGAGGAAGAGGACGAAGACGAGGATGAAGACTATGACCTTTATAAAAGGTAGGGCTCTTACTGGCATAGATGTTAACAGCTCTGTATGTGAAGTTGCTGTATGTGAATATTTCAGACAGTGACTCCCTTGTGGTGAGGACCGAGAGGAGAATTTCTGTGCTTTTGAAATTCCCAAAGGAGTGTCCCGAGCCTGAAAAAGCCTTGCAGAAGGACAATTGACTTTGCAGCGCTCCTATTGCTGGAGGAGCTAAACAGACCCCCTCCCTTTATCCTTAGACAGTCAAAAAGACTGTCTGATTGGTACAGTAGGTACCTCCCCCAAATACGGTAGACTTCCATTTACTGAAAAGAAGCTGGTGAGAACATGTGAGGAACCCCCACCGAGCCAGAGGCATGGAGCAGCTCTGCCTGTAATAGCAGGTGTGTCCGTAACGAGGGGAGTCCTGTTGCTGCCATTGATGGGCTGATCAATAGTTGGTACATTTATTTTTCCCGTCTCTTGTGTTTCTAGAACAGATGAAAAGAGAGTCATTGTTCTGGTACATCAAAAGGTTGGCTGCAAAGTGATTAGCCTTAACTTTACCCCCTAACTTAACTGTATCCCTTCAGTGAGTTCCCTACAGAGGCAGGTGTAGAAGACTTCACAGGAACAGCTGTGGAGGAAGATGAGGATGAAGATGATGAAGGGGAAGAGGAGGAGGACGTGGTGGAAGACCGTGATTACTATTACGATAGCTACAAAGTTGACGATTACAATGACGAGACCCCCACAGAGCCTAGCAACGACAAGGCTGTTTCCGAAAAGGAAGTCAGCAGCGATATGAAATGTAAGACACATTCTAGCCTACAGGCCTCTTGCTTCCTTGAGAGTGTTCTTGTTGGCTGTCAGTTGGCAATGGGTTTTTGATCAAGTCAATAAATGCCACTTGCAAGTTTTATTTGCCAGATAAGTTAGCAAACAGAGGAAAGCTGATGATGCTTATGTTTCAAGTGTTGAAATTAACTCTCTAGAGCATGGGCCATATGTTTCCAGATAAACAGCAGTTCTGCTGGCAGAAAGCCCGGTGTTTGGCACATTGAACGAGCACCTCCATGAAGGTGCAGTGTTGAGTCAGAAAACTGTATCTGCATAGGCTAATTTTGGAAAATCTTAAAGAGGCATTTGGGGTACACCATGAATTTAAAATCCTAAAATTACGATTATCTTGAATTGGTATGATTATCTTGAATTTGGTGTTTTATAGCAGTTTATGAAAAGGAGGCTAAAAGCGGTGGGCCGTACTCTGCAGAGGTGGCATAAAGGTGCCGTCTGGCCATTTAAAGTTGAGGAAGATACTTGGTGCTGCCTTAATAGCCTTTGTATAAACCCTTCTCTCTCATGACAGAAAGTCAGCCAGCACAATTGGCCCAATTTTATGATATGAGTAATGTATACTTACTGCAGTAGTAGTATATACTATACTTGCGGTCGCTTTTGTTAAGTGGTAGGTGCCATTGCAGAGGGCATCTGCTGACTGTGTGGTGCTTCAGCGTTATACGATGTCCTATACTTTACATGTAGAAGTGTCTGCAGAGGAAGGAGTAGGGGAGAGGGAATGAAATTCAATTAGCTACAGATCACTGAATCATTGCCAGCAGTTCTTGCATCTTTTTGGTAAAATGCCAGCATGCTGCAGATAATTTTACTTGCTGAAGCAAGGCTTAGCTCACATATGTACAGGACTGTTACAGATCTGCAGGTGTGGAAACAGAATTGGAACGATATGATTGGGGTGTCTGTTTTGGGGGTACGCAGTCTTTTTTCCCCGAAGTACCATGAACGGTTGCCAACGTAAACACCGTATCTGTTCTCTTGCCTCAAAATAACCCAGCTGCTTGTATTGCCTGCTTATTGGAAGCAGTCCACATGCCGTGGCTACCTGGAGCGCCAATATTTAGCGTGTAGATGTTTCAAAACTTAAAAACCTAGTGGCTGAGATTGCCGTGGCGATCATGTTCCTCTTCCTTAGCCTGCCTTTCCACTTGCTTTTATACCTCACCTTTAAGATGTGAAATGTCTATCCAGGCAGAGTGCAACGGAATAGGACATCTTTGAATGCTTTAAGCAGCCCTAATGGGATTTCTTTCCATCGTGTTGGTTTTATACAGTGGAGGCTCTACCACTGGGACACCCAAGGCGTACCACTGTGGCATCAGCAAATAGATCCTTGCTGTTTCAGCCTCTAGCTCGGGAGAAATCACTCGAGCAGATGAGAGCTCCATGTTGAGACAACTGCCCGGGTAGCCTACTGCTGCGTGTTCGCTCCAAAGCGCCACGTGCAGGCGCTGCCCTGAATAGCGCTTTGCAATCCTTGCGATGGATGCTTTTGCAATGTTAAAAATCCCCCCAAAACTGACGAAAGCCCTTTGGTCGGTGAAGTAACTGAGAAGATGCTGAGGCTAGCGCTGGTGCCCCAGAAGAAGGTGTGAACTAGAGCCACTGCTGCTTTGTCTTAAGTCGCTCGGCCAGGCCTGTGCTGCTCACTAGCTCATGTTCTAACCCGTCTCCACACAGCTGTCTGCTCCCAGGAGGCCATGACAGGGCCCTGCCGGGCTGTGATGCCTCGTTGGTACTTCGACCCTAACAAGAGAAAATGCATTCGCTTTATATATGGAGGCTGCGGAGGCAACAGGAACAATTTTGAGTCAGAGGAGTATTGTATGGCTGTGTGTAAAAAGATGAGTAAGTCCTGCCTCCCACTGGCCCTTTTGCAGCTAGCCTCTGTCTGTCTGGCGTTTGGTGTCTCCTCCTCCTTGCCTAGGTCAAGAGAGGATACGTGTGTAGCTCATCCTTTTGGTTCTGGTGTCTGCAGCAGTTCTGTCTGTCCTTTTGCAGCAGTCTCCTCTTGTCTCCGCTTTCTCTAGGTCTTTAGGGTGAACTTTCCTGCGGAAAGTGGCTCTCGACGTATGCTGTCTGTGCTGACTGTTGGCTTGCAGCTCTTGCTAAGGGCTTGGTTGTCGTCTTCCAGACCTATAGCAGGGACCAGGGGCTGTCTCCAACCTCTTGCAAAAACGCGTAGCTTGCCTGTTTGCATAACTGGCTTTTTTTCCACGTGTATGGAAGGAAGCACTTGCTTTTCCCAGTCGTGTTAGCATGTGTATGTTTGACCAGCCGGTCCTGAAGAGCAGGCTGCTACTCCTCACCGTTCTCCTGGTAGTAGGCGTTTTCTTGCTATTGTGTTTTGGGGAGATACCGGAGAAGTAGTACAGAATTCAGATTCCCACTTTCAGCTGGGTTTGAAATATGAATCATGACTCAATCCCTGCATTTTTGAGAGCTTGAGGTTTTTGGCACCAATTTCAACTGGCTTTTATGTCAGATGATAAAACTACCAAAAACATTTTAACCTCCTTATTAATCTTATTGTTGAACTCAGGCACTTCCACTTCAGCTACCATTAAAGCCTTTTGAAAGGCTTTTTGTGTTATCTGGGGCTTGGCAGTCTGACTATACAGCCATAATCCTATTTACAAAATGGGCTTCATGCAAGTGCTTTAGATTGGGCTGATCTAACTGAAGTGGTGAAATAAAAGATGCAGATGTCAGGAGCTTTTTGTGCAAAAGTTTGTCCTGTTGCAGGGGGATTTGGGGCTGGAAAGAGAGTTCTCTGTGTCCAGGCTTGGTTCAGAAATGCCGTGAGCGGGTCCAGAATACAGTGCTGATTTGACATTGTCCCTTGCACGCAACAGTTCTTTCCCCTTCTTCCCTCCTCCTTCCCTAGTTAGAGTAAAGGTTCGTGGATTCAGGTGCATGCTAAATTGCAAGGTAAATTTTTTTCTGAAGCATGCTGTCTTTCAATGACGTGTTGGAGGTTTTTTCCCGCCCAGATTACGAAAATGGTTGAAAGGTTGCCTTAACTTTCCCTTTCTGCCCTGCCTCTGCTAAAGGACAAGAACGGAGTGCGTCACGTTTGCCGTAGATCCTTTCAGAAAGGACTCTGGGATGCGTAGTTTCCAAAACTGTAGCACAGAAGCTTTGTTCAGCGTTTTCCGAACTGCAGTCTGTGGAGTACAGAGCCCCTGTTGTGGATTTTGCGGATGCTTGAAATTGTCTGAAGTTTTATTTCTTCCCATGTCGGATTTGAATGTCTTGAAGATAGAAACCGTCCAGTTCATTGGACAAGTCAGTTTGTCACACTGAGCCTCCTTCTGTTGCTGTCGTGTCTAATATCATTGCCTGTTAGTCCTGCATGATGCATCTGGTAGGGAAGGTAGGTTTGAAGTGTAAAATATTGGGTAGTGCTTTGTGCAGATTTATTGTCAGGCTCCCTAATCATATTAATGATGTCTGGAGCCAGCTTGTCAGCGAACAGCTAATGCGCAAAATGTCATTTAAACTATCCAAAGCCAATGTGAAAGGGAAGAGAAAACAAGTTCTTTATTCCGCAATCCAAGTCATTCTGTTGCTGGAGCTGAATAATGCTCGTCTCAGAACTAATGAGAAGACCGAACAGGTGCTGGTTGCCGCAGTGCATTACTGTGCTTTTGGGATGATGTAACTAACTGATGTTGTGCAGTAAATTGGCAGCCTAAAGATACCAAAATGGACTCCTGGTAGGTGGCGGTTCAGTAAACTCAGTCTGCCAGATTGTTAATTATGCAGGCGTGGAGATTCCTCTCCCTACCTGTCCTTTGCAATCCAGGATCACAGTTTTCTGAACCTGCGCTTACCCTCACCCTCTCTTTGCAGTGCCAACTGATGATGTGGATGTCTACTTTGAAACCCCAGCTGATGACAACGAACACGCCCGCTTCCAGAAGGCGAAGGAACAGCTGGAGGTCAGACACCACAACCGCATGGACCGGGTGAGCGTCTAGCTTTAGTCTTCTGTGCCGCGCTGCGTAGCTGCTGCCCGTGTTTTTCTCGACAAATTGACGGTGAACTGACTTCCTTTCCAGTCGCCAGCCTTCCGTCTGTTTCTTGCAATGTGACCACGCTGTGGCAGTTAGATTTTCATTTCTTCAGAGTGTTGGGAGAGAGGAATCACTGGGGACACTTGGCTTGCTGCTCAGAGGGCTTAAGTGCTAGGTTTAAACTCGGTAGCAGCTCTACTGTGCCTTCAAAACCTAGCCAGGCTGTACAAGGATCTGCCTGTGAAGGCAAATTAGCTCGCAAAGATCGGACGTAACTTTGTGTCTTATTGATGTGTTCTGTCCTTTTCTTGTCCAGGTGAAAAAGGAATGGGAGGAAGCAGAACACCAAGCCGTAAATCTCCCCAAGGCAGAAAGGCAGACTCTCATTCAGGTAAGAGTTGAAGGACCTAAAGAGGAAAGTTACTGGTGCTTGCCCTTTATCTTCTCAATAAACTAAATGAGAGATTGTAATATTCAAAGCCGAAAGACGACCGAGGTGGAAGAACAGCTTTCCTGTTCTGTCAACAGCTGCCTTTTAGAGGAGGTTTGATTCAAATGCGTGCTTTGTTCTTAAAGCTGGAGATGATCCGATACTGTGCCAGTTCCTTTCCTAAAACCAGTAGTAGGAAGCTATGTCACCCCTCAAGCGTAGCGACAGCAGAGCCAAATTGTAACTTCAGACCTTTGGCCTGTTTTGCACTAACCGGTGGCCGCACAGCCCAGTTCGGATTGGCCCTGCGGACACACATTTCCTGTTTGGGCAGACTTGGTGAAAACCACTTAGGCAGCCGATAAAGCCGGTTTGCTGCCAAAATGCCAATCTTCTGCCTTATGAGGAGAGTCCAGTTAGACTGAGAAGTCAATCAGGGATATTCTCAGTGTGGGATTCTTAGGGGTAGGCTCTTCTGGCGGTGACAGCTCTATGAAGTTCCCTCAAACCAATATACAGCTAAGTGACTGACTCCACTTTTTAAGCCCGCTTTGGATTTTATCCTGGAACCAGTTTTCTCTCTACATTTTTTAACGTACGCCACTGTTTGGAAATATGTGCAAGTCCAAAAGAGTTTGTCGTCATCTCTGTCGAAACATAACAATGCTTAATGGACTTCCCTGGTTCGTTTGGAGATGTGGGTTATGACCTTTCTAATAGAATATATAGAGATTTGATCTGACGGCGCGCTGATGAAGAATCCCCTACGCAATACCTTTGTAAACTTTTGCAAATTCGGATTAATGGCTCTAGGCTGAAGGGATCAATCCTGTTTCCGTATCGCAGGGTCGAACATTCGTTCAGCACAGTCTGGACCTCCCAACCCCAACGTGATCTTTATCTGCAAGGCCATTTGCCCTCTTCGGACCTTTGAAATGGCTTGTGAAGGAAGTTTGGAAAGCACATTGTCACTATTGAACTTGTGAAGATGAAATCTGCATCAACATTTCTCAGTGCCCGTCTCTCCTACTGTAAATGCCTAGGACATGCAGTGTGACAGGCTCCATTTGTTCTAAGGAGTTATGTGAGTGAGAATAGGTGACCCTGATGCATACAGCGCGTTTCACGCAGACTACTTCCTTTGTTCTAGCACTTCCAGGCAATGGTGAAATCTCTGGAGAAAGAAGCAGCAAGTGAGAAGCAGCAGCTTGTGGAAACTCACCTGGCTCGTGTGGAAGCCATGTTGAATGATCGCCGTCGGATTGCTCTGGAGAACTACCTGGCTGCCCTGCAGGCTGACCCACCCCGGGTGAGTTTCTTTGCAACAAATTTTTACAATAGGGTAACACCAGGTAGGGTGGAAGGTGGGAATGGCTTGGTGAGAAGACTGCCTGTGACTTACCGGGGCGGAAGCTGGGAATAGGTTCCCGGTAAAGCTTTCTCCGTCGTGGCAGTTTGTGCTGCGGACCTAGCAGTGGGTCTCCTAATTGACTCACTCGCCTTTCTGCCTGGTTAAAAAACCCTCCGCTTTGTTTAGTGTTCATAAGGCATAGCGTTCTGAGTCAAACAGACTTAACTTAAAAAGAAAATATCTAAGAGGTTAGCGCAGGTGATTGATCCGTCCAGTACCAAAGCAGGCTCACATCTGAAGTGCTGTATTTCAGCTGTGAATTTTGAATCAAATGGATTTGAACTCTTCCCCTCCTCAAATCCTGCAGCCCCACCGCATCCTGCAAGCTCTGAAGCGCTATGTTCGTGCTGAGAACAAGGACCGTCTGCACACCATCCGCCATTACCAGCACGTCCTGGCAGTTGACCCAGAAAAGGCTGCACAGATGAAATCTCAGGTATAAGAATGTTTCTATCAAGGGAGGCATTGTTACCCAGCCCTGGCTGTCGGAGACTCTGGAAGCCACGCGTCGAGTCCTCACGCGAATTTGCTGGGCACTACAGCAACTTCTGCTTGCGCAGAGATCTCCCATTCTGTATGCGTATTGCCTGTCACCGGGTACGCTGTCTGTACGATATTCCTTGGTACTGGGCTCGGTGTTAAAAATTGGAACTCTGGTTTATACCTGAGTTACTGTTGGTCACAATGACAAGTCTAGGGGTTTAGAACGATTCGGTATCATTTTTGTGTTTCCTTTTGTCAAACACCCATGAAATTATTTGGTGGGGACTTCCTCACTTCTTCCAAGACCTCGTGTCTATGCGTTCCTTTCATTAGGCTTGTTCTTCACGATGCCCGTGTTTTGGGTTTGTGGGAATTCTCTTGTGCCTCTGCAGAGTTATTGCCTTGTTTTCAAAGCATAATACAGAACCGTTGCCAAGCACTTGATCATCATTAATTAGCTTTATTAGAAAGTCTGTTCTGATGAGTTTATTTTGTGCCTTTGCAATATATTTTACTCCTGAACAGCCAGAAAGTAATTTTCCTTCTGCTGGGTAGTGTACGTGAATATACTGCTTCAAGTGGATGTCAAACCTGGCCATTGTACTTATAAGAGTAGTTGCAATATTCCACAAATCTTTTGAATTATGTCCCGATACTTGTTTTTACAACCCACTTTTAAAATGTTGAAAGATGTACTGGAAGGCCCAAGATTCAAATTAAGAATGGCCTGTTAACACTGAAAGGTCTGTTCATCAGGGCACGTCCTTTCACAAGTTCAGAGAGAAGCAGAGAGAACTGACTGTGCAGTCACAGCTGTAGACATGTAATCTGTGTTTTACCAGTCCCGTTTTACTGGGAAAAAAAAATGCTTTATTACTTGGCTGCATAACCAGTAGATGGAAATGCCGTGGTTTAAGAGTAAGACAGGAAACGGAGTCTGTTACTGTCACCTCTGGTGAGGTGTAGAGTGGTGTTGCAGTGATTTTTCTAGAAGCGAACGTCACACTTGGAAGTGCCTGGTCCCGTGGGTTTCATGTCGTTTCTGGGTGCTAGCGGTGTACCTTCAACTCTTGCCTCTCGACTTGCCTGCCACTGATTCTATGATTCTTGTTGAGCTGCGCATCCTCAAAAAGACCAGTAGCCATTGTGGTATTTACAAGCTGATGTTTGGCTTGTGATGCGGAATATGTGGTAGCGTTTTCAGAGACAGCTTAGCATATCGAGCGCAGTCCACCCTGACCCTTTGTTCTGGTGCTGCCAAAGCCCAAGAGGGAGAGTGTGAACTGTATTCTTAAGCTAAAACCTAAACAGTCCTTAATTCATTCTGAAGGCTGCAGTGTCAACAAATCGACATGCGAGGGATGCGGGTGGTACAGTTCAATTTCCATTCGCTTTACTTTTCAGATGCACTTTAAGCTCCTCAATCGATTCCCTTGACTGACAAGCTGCCACATGTAAAATTAAATTGCTTTCATCCTTGCTCTTAAAGGTCAGGTAGACATCAGACTGTAAAACAGGTCCATTCAACTCCTTAGCTTTTTCCAACATTTGGCCGTCCATATAAATGTTTTTCTTGGTCTGCGTGATCCCTGATTATGCAGCACCCTCTTCAGGTCAGGCTTGACTTCACCAGTGAATTTGATATGCTAGGGAAGAGCGATTTGAGGTGGCGCAGAGTTTGAATGTATTTCTCAAATGGAGGGAGAACGCTGTTGCCAGTGGTTGGGTGTAGTGGGTGTAAGACAAATGTAATGCCACCGTTGTTCTGAAAGGCACCTTTGTTCTGAAACCAGAGTTGATAAATAATATTGTCTGCTCCCTTTGCGTGTATCTTTTCTAGTAGTCAGGGATGATAATCCATTTAATAAAGCACTTGCTTGTAGCTGCTGCAGGAAATGAATTATGACCGTATCTGGCATATGGGAAATACCAGCTTCAGTGTTTCCAGTGGAGAGCTGGTTACAGCAAGAGTCAGCTGAATCCTCTCTCTCACCCCCAGCCTTTCCCAAAACACTGAGAGAGCCATGTACGAATAGCCAGTTCCAGTGCAGCGTGACCTGTTAGAGAGCATCAATCAGAGAATTGGACTAGATGGACGTGTATCCCATTCTGTTGTCTGTCACGGCAGATTCACCAGTAGTAGATATTTTATTAAACAAGTGAAGTACCGGTACCAATCAAGTGACTGACAGTCTTTGCCTACTCCAACACACTCTTGTACATTTGCAGGTGATGACACATCTCCATGTGATCGAGGAGCGGATGAATCAAAGCTTGTCTCTGCTCTACAAGGTGCCATATGTGGCTGAAGAAATCCAGGACGAGATTGGTGAGTGTCCCTGTGTGCCAGCTCCCGTGCCACTGTGTCAGGGTAGGAGCTTTTATATCAAGACTGCTAGCTCCTTTGAGGGGATGCCCTCGACAACAAGCCCTTGGGCTGAGGCTTAGGTACCGCAGGGCAGATACTCTCTGGGTTTTGCAACACAGCCAGTCGGAATAGCTTGTTCCTAAGAACTTTCCGTTTAAAAAAAAGTCAACAACATTCGGAATAGCAAAGCTCTCTCTCAAAGGGAGATGAAAAAGATCCATAAAAATAAGCAGATGCTTTCCCGCTTTATAGGAGTTTAATCCCATCTTGCCAAAACCTCTTGCCACATCAAACCTCTTGGCCCTTATTTGTATGTATTTCTAGCCAACGCCTTTATTGAGAATTCCAGATGAGACTTCAGAGCATGCAAGATAAGATAACCTGGCAGCCCTGAGCAGTGTTCCCCTGCAGCCCTGCCTTAGCTAGGTTCAAACCATCTGCCCCTTTCTGTTCCTGCCAGGCTTCATGCAGTTTCTGTAATATTTCCTCATATTCCTTTCAGATGAGCTGCTTCAGGAGCAACGTGCAGACATGGATCAGTTCACATCCTCCATTTCTGAATCCCAGGTGGATGTCAGAGTGAGCTCTGAGGAGAGCGAAGAAATTCCCCTGGAGGGCAAACCTTTCCGTCCGTTCCAGGTGAAAACCTTCCCAGCCTTGCCTGAAGGCGAAGGTATGTGGAACTGGAGATTGGGTTCACTGGCTTTACGAAACGTAGGCGCTTTTTCTTAGCCGGTAGGCTCAGCTCGGTGGAACAGAAAGCTCCATCCCTTTGGGTGATTTAAGAGTAAAGCCGTCGCCCCAGCAGTACCCCTCAGACTCTGCCTCTTGGAAAGAGGCAGTGCCGCTAGTAATTTGCACTGAGCTGCTGTCTTGATTTCCCGATTCCTCTCTTTGCAAAATAGTTTTCTCTCTCTCCATTTTGCAGCGAGTGTTAAATTTTTACTGTGTGGCTTGACTCTGGTATTAATTTTCAGTCTTTAACCAAAACGCTCTCATGTAATGGTAAGTCTTTGAGACGTGACCTGCTGAAGGGCTGCAGGAATTCTCTTTATTTTTTTTGAAATACATATCTCTCTTTTTTTGTATCACCGGCTGTTGACAGCTGGTGTGTGCGTGTGTATTTATTTTAAAAATGCTTGAACAGAGTCCTGAGCTTAAAGAAAGCTGTAGACTAAAAGCTTTTCCCAGGGTCTGAGTCAGAAATCATGCGCAAGCCTTTTTTCCTTTCTCTCTTAATCTCCTTTCTCTGCTATTTTTGTTTTTGTTTTCCCTCCTGCTAGATCCTCAGCCGGATTTGTACCATCCAATGAAAAAAGGTTGGTTCTAAGCTGCTCCCTCACAGTGCTTTCGATCACTCTCCTACCTTCTCAGTGTGTTTGATAGCTTCATTTTAGTTTCATACTCACCTTTGTTTTCATTTCCCTGCTCTCATTTAGATCAGTAACTTTCAATTTTGCCTGTTTAGACCTAGCGTTAAAGAAACGAGCTTGCCTGAGCATCTAATTGATTGTGTACGTTCCTCTCTGATGGGCTCGCAAGGTGTCTCAGAGTGCAGGGAGTAGCTTCTTTGCCCTCAAGAAGTGTGGGCCTAGCAACCGTGCAGTACTTTGCATCTCTTCACGCGTACTCGTGTTCGACACTCCTCAAAATAAACCTTGCAGTGCTGATGGTAAATGGTCTAGAGGCTCTTCTGCCTGCTGTGGAATCTGTCCTTACCGCCCGATGACAGCACTAAACTAGGAATGAGAGCAGACGTAGGCTGTGTTTCCCAGCTAAATGTCCTCATAGATATTACGGAGTGCAGCTGGTCTGGGACAGATAAATTAGGAGATTCCTTCTTTGTGTTTGTGGTCTCCTCGGCATCACCGTTTCACACGTAGCATCTCTCCATACTAGCAAAGTCCTGTGTGATTATCCATTTCTCCTTTAGCTCATTATTAATTCTGCAGTAACTCAGTGCCTGCCTAAAAAGGGGCCGCCTGGGCTTTAAGAGCAGCATAGAAATATTGACATTAAATTAAATCCTCTGTTAGCGATACGGTCTCAGGTAAAGATCAGGCCTGGCTGATCTGCTACCACAGATCTAGTTCCTGAAGTAGAAATGGAAGGCTAATTCTGAAAATGCTCTTGCAGAGCAGTGGTACATGTGCTATGTGTGAGGAGTAAACCCACCATTTTAATCTGCCTTTGGTTCCAAATATATTGTGCAGAATCTCAAAGGAGAGCAAAGGATTTTGCTAATAACCATTTAATATGAACACAAATAGTTTTGTAACATGGTGAAGGCCAGATAGCTTGAAACTATTCTCATTATCAGCGTTTCTCTACAAATGTAAGTCACCTTCATCCCTCTTGCGGAACAGTGTACAGCTAATTCAGTGTACTGACTGCTCTGGAAAGAATTGGGACAGCCTTTAGTTTGATTTTTTTTTTCTTCTTTTTTCTTTTTTCTTTTTTTTTTGGACAACTGCGTTGTTGACTTAAAGATGATAAATACAGGCTGTTTCTCCCCATTGAATGGTTCTTCCATTTGGGTAAATGGAAGAGTTTCTGACGACTTGGGGGCAAGATTATATCCTGCACTTGCCCCTTCCTCTCCCTTCCCTTTTCATTTCACAAGGGCTGCTAGGGAGTTTTAGGGCTTTTTTTCTGCATGTGTATGGGTTTTTTTTCCCTGGGGAGTACCTAATCTAAACTGTGCCTTTGAGCTACGTAGAACTGGGTCTGTTATTTGGTACAGCACTCTGTGACAAATAGCAAAGCTCAGTGCAGCAGCTGAACTCCCAGCCCTGGAGACTATGCTGCGTTGGCTCCTGAGAATCGAATAAAGCAACCATAGGCCAAAAGCTGACACAGGAGTTCTCTAAAAAGTATTTGTGGCTGGTCTCTACAGAAAATCCCGATCATTGACTTTCACAATAACATGACCTGCTTTGACAGCCGTGAGAAGTCAGACTGGCAGTCTTGGCCGTGCTTGGAATCTGATTACTGTCTCTGAAGAGGAAAGGGGATGCACTAACACCTGAGATGCTTCTTTTGGGAGGAGCTGGAGTGAAACGTTAGTTTCCTTGGCATTTTCAGGCAGTAAAAGCTTGTCACTGTGAAAACTTGCCTTGGAGCCAACTAGCCTTTCCTTGCATCTCATCAAAGAACATGCTGCCAATTTCAGCAGCAGTTGACATCATGTCTTAGGCAGCCTGCAAGCTCAGCAGCTTCTGGAGAGGTATATGCAATCACCGGCAAAGTGTTAAGTGCTGTAGTAATATTTCCCCCACCTCGTGCTCCTCGTTGGAGAGACCCCCGCTATAGGTCTGAGGCTTCACTGTCCTCCCGCTTTTGCATTAGGGAGGCATAAGTGTTGCGCCTACCGATAATGGAAAACTGGCGTTCTCCTAACTCGCTATGTTATGTTAGGTCCGAGTATCTTGCATCTGGCTCTTCTGTTATTGATCTGATCATTTACAAACGCTTCAGATCAAAACAGTTTATGCAGAGCAGCCGCCTTCTGTTAATTGACATTCTTCTCTTGAGCCTATGCTAGTTTCAGCCTAGAAATGGGTGAGTGATGTTCTGGTACAAAGGCTAGTGTAGTTCTTTGCTCCTCCCTTGCCCTGGGATTTATTGTTTCTGGGCTAGTGCCAGATACGGGACAGCAGCTTGTTACAGAGCCGCGCTGGGTGACCTTGAAATCCTCATTCCCGAGGCACTCGCTGATGCGCTTGATTCCAAAAGAATGGGTGATGCTGACCGTGCGGTTGAAAGCGTTCCCTGCGCGCTGGCTCTCAGCAGGGAGGAGATGCGTTCTTCCATCACGGGGGTCACGGTGAGGTGGTGGTGACCCGGGGTGACGTTTGCAGAAAGGAACTGCGCGCTCACAATTTGCATTACACGTTGCCTTGTATCTTCTCTAACAGCAGCACTTTAACAGTATGGTATTTCTGGATTTACACTTCAGCGTGTTTTTGGTGAGTCTTGTCTGCTCCTCTCATTGCCACCTCATTTCCCCTCATTAACAGACCCCCCCCCGATCACTTGTCACTGTAGCATAGCTTATGAGCTCCCCTTCTGACACAACAGCATGAAGACAGATTAATAATCAGCGGTCCATGTGGTTAAACACGCTAGCCATGGCAGCTCTACAGAGAGTAGGTAGCCCTTCCTAAATGTCACTGGGGGCTGACTAACGGTCCCTGCCTTGCTCTCTCGGTGCAGGTTCTGGCATGACTGAGTTGGATGGCCTGATCGGCGCTGAAGAAAAAGTGATTAACAGCAAGAACAAAGTGGATGAAAATGTGGTGAGCCCTCCACCTTTATTTTGTACAGCAAAGCCTGCCGTGGACACTAATTAATAGCAGTGGCTTATTTCCATGTCTCCTTCTTGCTTACAGAATGTCAGCGTATTCATTATCCATATGGTGTGGGGGAGTCAGTTTTCTGACTATTGTAGGCTCTTAATACTGATTAGCATCAGAAGGGTGGGAGGGTGAGGGAAGGAGAGAGATCTGGATCTTTGGCAGTCTGAGCTGAAGAAGTGTCCGATTTAGTAACTGCTTTCCCAAGCTGAGACCCCTTGACGTGCCTTTATTTTAGCTAGGTACTTTGCTGTCTGAATACACCAAACGCTGGTGTGTTCCATCTGTCTTCCCACCTATTTTTCATGGCAAGAAAGGCCTTACCACCTTCTGAAGGTGAGCGGCCCAGTAGGGATTAGCTCTATCTACAGTGTAAAGAATTCACTAGGTCAGAGTGGCAACCGACTTGCCTCAGTTCCCTGGCTTTTCAAAAAAAAAAAAACAAACACCACAACTCGGCTTTTGGGAGTTCCCTTTCAAAATTATTTTAAAGCCACAGGTTAGATCTGACGCGACAGAAATGCTGTGTCCAGGCAAGTTGCCTAGTTTTTAAATCGGGTCTTTAGTTTGAGGTGGTCTGAACGTCCAAATGGTTGCAGTACTAACTCAGGTGGCTTTAAAAGTTGGAGAATATCCCACACTGTTGAGAGCAGGGGAAAGATGGTAGGTGGTTCTGAGCCTTTGCTAGCATTCGTTAAAGGTCTCTTGTCTGCTTTCATATTCCTTCTCCCACCTGTTTTGTACGGCTCCTTTCATAAAACGCTTTTGTGACTGTTTTCAGGTAATTGATGAAACCCTTGATGTGAAGGAAATGATTTTCAATGCGGAGCGTGTCGGTGGGCTGGTGGATGAGCCGGTATGTATGTGGCTACCGAGTCTAGCCGAGTGATCGGCGAATTCCTAAAGCTGGATTTTGGTTCCTGTGCGTTACTGAAGTCCAGGGGTTTGGTGCCTTGACACTGCTCTGGGGGGTCATGCAGAGTATAATGCAGTACGGCGTTTCTGCATAAAGATATAAACAGTAAACGCACGTAGATGCTAACCTACTCTTGAGTTGCAGAAGTGTTTTGTGGGATAGGAAAGCAGTGTTGGTCAGTGCCTGTCCAGAATACTTAAGTGGGGAAACAATTGTGTCTTTGTTATCCTTTTGGTGAAATACTTGGAGGTGAAATACTTGGAGGTGAAATACTTGGAGGTGAAATACTTGGAGGTGAAATACTTAGAGGTGAAATACTTAGAGGTGAAATATTTACACTATCTAGTGTAATCAGTCGTGTCTTGATACCGCTTCTTGGTTGAAGACCTTATTGGCAGCCGCCTTTTAGGTTTGCATTTAGCAGCGCATCTCCCGCATCGCTCTTCCTCTACCCGCTCTGTTGTTTTCTTCCCTCCAGGATAACGACAACTCCCTTCGCGATGACTTCAGTTTCAGCAGCAGCGCCCTTATTGGTCTGTTGGTGATTGCTGTTGCCATAGCTACTGTTATAGTCATCAGCTTGGTGATGCTGAGGAAGAGGCAGTATGGGACCATCAGCCATGGAATTGTGGAGGTGAGCAACAGCTCCTGCTCCATAACCAGGGATGAAAATAGTCGGCATTGAATCACATGTTGTGTGTAGGGGGCGAAGATGGCAGCAGCTGCCAAGCCATCAACTGCTCTGCTCCTAGCTAGATGGGACTTAACTCTGTAGATGCTGACATCTTCGTGGCTTATTTATTGGCATGCAGGTATCAGTCATCGGCCCGCCATGCTGGGACCTGTCACTTCACAGTTGCATTCGCTTATCACAAGGAATTCAGTTAGGCTTCCCTGTCTGGCTCAGGGTAGGATTTAGCAGTAAATGAGCTTTTCAGGCGATATCTTTAGCAGGGGAGTAAGTCAGTCAATCTATAGCAGTTTGTCCTCCCAACTAATGTAAGAACTATTAAGACAGCGTGATTGGCTGAACGCTGGGAAGCGGTTCCTTTTTCTTCCTTCTCATTCCAACATGCACATTTCTAATGACAATTTAATGGGATCTAGAGAAAGCTGCTTTTCCCCTTTGCCCAAGCGATGCAGGAAATTACAATGACCTCTTTAATGAGAGCGGCGGGTCCCGAATTTGTAACCTTAGCTAACTTACTAGAGGTTTGTGGAG
This sequence comes from Fulmarus glacialis, assembly GCF_000690835.1. Classification (NCBI taxonomy): domain Eukaryota; kingdom Metazoa; phylum Chordata; class Aves; order Procellariiformes; family Procellariidae; genus Fulmarus; species Fulmarus glacialis. The sequence goes on from NW_009192017.1 coordinate 45,751, forward strand.
AACATCCCCAAAGAGGCAAGGGCAGGCAAGGAGGCATTAGCACCCGAACGAGGAACTCTGTTAAGCAGATTATTTTCTGTGGCTTACCTTTTTTCCCTGTTTACTGCCTGCCACGGTATTTATCCAGCGTTTGTCTGTCGGCTCTTGTTACTATGAAATAAGGCCTGCAAGTACCTCCTTTGACCAGTAACCGTCTGGTCTTTCTAAAGGTTGACCCGATGCTTACCCCAGAAGAGCGGCATCTGAGCAAGATGCAAAACCATGGCTACGAGAACCCCACTTACAAATACCTGGAGCAGATGCAGATATAAAAGAGATGAAGATACGACAGCCCTGACCGGGAAAGGAGCAGGGCGGAGGGCCAAAGTGGTCCAGCGTTTTGGATCAACTACTGACCAACAGTTGCTTCGAGAGGACTTCATCTTACATTCAGAACTCCTGGATCATTAAGACTATAATTACTACTGTAGAGTTGCAATTTCCATTCTTTTAAATGGGTGAAGAAATGATAATATAACGATATGATATATAAATCTCCTTAAATGGGAAAAATGGATCTATTGCAGATATTTGACTGAGATGTAGTTTTCTTTTTTTTTTTTTAATAATCTGAAAAATACCAGTTCCGTTGTACTGTTGTCTGATACAAGCTCTATATATATAAAATGGGAAATGTTGATTTTTATTTCTGATAGACCACCTGTATATTGAGGGTCATTTGTACCAGCCCGCCTTGTAAAAAGGAGACAGTTGTGGCTCTTCTGTCATTTTGGCTTTTATATATAAAGCAGTATTCTTTTTTCCTTTTTTTTTTTTTTTTTTTTTTTTTTTTTTTTTAAAGTGAATTTCGCTGGGAGTTGCAAAGAGATTAATTTAGGGATAGGAACTATGACAGCATAAGCAAGGAAGCAATTGGGAATGGTAACTAACAAAAATCCTTGTAATGAGAAAAAAAAAAAGAAAAAGAAAAAAAAAAAAAAAAAAAAAAACAAAAAAAAAAAGAAAAAACCCCATCCTCATATGCCAGTGATGTGCACCCTGCTGCTTAGCAGTTGGGGCTCTAGGAATCAAGACTCCCTGGAGGCAAGGAGTTAAAAGGCTTCTAGCATCTCTGTTTATAGTTATTCTAGTGGAATGTTAGAACATGGTTTGTGCATACTGGGGTCTGCACATTCCCCTTTCCAGATTCAGTTCTGCTCTAGAGTTGGAAGTTCCTGGTATTGAATTTAAATCCTCCGTTCTGAACCAGTTTCCTTCAGTACTCACCTGGCATTAACAGCCCCCTCTTGCTACTACTTTCTAATTTTCCCCAGCTCTCCTGCCTCACCGACATGGTAAGTAGTGAAGAGACGCAGGTTTTTGAGCCTTTGCGTCTCTTTCGGTGATGTTGGGCCATAGGCACGGCTTTGGGTGTTTGCCCAGAAATGACAAATCACTGCAATAATCAGTACCTTGGGAGCTGATGAGCGTGGAGTTCACTTGAACAGCAGGGGTTAGAACAGCAGTTCGCTCAGCTGGGGTTAAGAGAGGGGTAAGTTGGGAAAGGGATACTGCCTGCTTTAAGGGAAATTGGATGCATAGGCCCCGAGAAGAACAAAAGGGGTATTGTTCCACTCACCATCATGTCTTTGTAATGCTTGTATAGTTGGTGTTAATGCTCACGGCTTTTTTAAATCTGGAGGTTCTGGTAACCTGTGGTGTATTTTTTCTATTTTTCCTGTGACTTTTTTTTTTCTCCCCCCTTCCGTGTCTCTTCCCACTATGCACAGATTTACCTGCAAACTCCTTAGTGTGGTCTGTGGGGAATGTACAAAGTTTAAACACATCAATAAACACTTTAACTTCCAGATCGTTTCTTCTCTTTATTCACGGGCTCGCCTAAGTTTCTCTCGCCCCCCGCCGTGTCCTTGCCAAACCTGCAGAGACCTTTCCCCACCTTTTTGTCCACCTCCGCTTTGGCAAAAAGGAACGTGCTGATCTTGCAAATGTATAGCCGTGCCCAAAGTCTTTTGCGGTACTTCCAGATCCTGCTGACCTTTGCGGAGGGAAGGAGGCGCGATACTAAACCAACGCCCGGGACTCCTGAAGAACATGGCGTCCTCACGCTGCAGCCGTTCAGACGCTGGAGTGCAGGTCAGTCAGAGCTGTGGTTGCTGTCTGTCATCTGCCTGTCTGTAGAAGGCATCATGGCCAAAATGCGGTAAAAATGCCGGCACCGCTCCCCGGATGAAGGCGGCCGCTGGCACGGCTCCTCAGAGCGAGCGGAGCCAAAGGGCTCTGCAAAAGCAAGCTGTTCCTGCCGCTCGGCCATCCGAGCGAGCTTAGGAACAGATCCAGGTGGTGGGGAAGCGGATTTGGGTAGCAGGGTGATTGTGCTGGCTTCTCGGAGCCTGTCTTGCCCGCAAGCCTGAGAAACGGGGTTGGACAGAAGAAGGGGGGCCGTGGGATATCTTGGAATTCGTAGATAAGAGGACATAGAAAAAGACAAGCCTCCAACAGTGACACAGTTTCCTTGAGTGCTTCCCGTTGTGGGTGGCCAGACCTGAAATACTTTGAAGACGTAAAGAGCCCGGGGCAGCAAGTGGCTAACTACGGTTAGCGTTTACTGTGTCGCTTCTAATGTTTTTGTTTTACGAAGGGAAGTATCTTGACTGCTTGGTTTAACTTTCTCTTCCAGAACACGTAAGACTCACAGCCTGCAAAGCTCACAGCTCTCTCTGCTCCTGTATGTCATTCCACTTCTATTTTCCTCCTTTGAAGCGTGACCTCGAACGCAAATTCCTCCTCTCTCGCGTCTGGGTGAAATGACCGAAGAGTCATTGCCATTTGAACGCTGTTTTAGGAGGCCGAGGGACAGAATTAATCTTCCTTCGCATTGATCTGAGCAGTTCCCAATAGGTCTGAATGAAGAGAGGGGGAGAGGAGGTAGGGGGAAATGTGAAAGCTTAGCAATTTTGAATAGGAAACAATCGTGTGTCCTGTTTCTCCTTAAACGTGGGCTCCTTGGTTCTGCTGGAACTTCCATCTTCTGGTTAAATTATTCAGACTCTGCAGGAAAGAACAGATGCTGTCCTAGAAAATGCCGTCTGTTGGCTTGTCACAACTACTTGGGAAAGAGTTTTGATTTTAAACTGTAAATTTCATTTAAATGATGCCGGAGCAAATCTTCAGTGCAAAGCTGTTTGTTGAACTGCACCCTCAGGTAGGGTGACCTGAAAGAGAAACAAATTGCAGAGGCTGTGGATTGAATTCCAGAATTGAATTTAGGTATTAGATTTTTCCTTCGATAAATTCTATTAGTCCTACAAAATAAATATATCAGGCTGGAATCAAAGTCTGTTAGTTACATGCTTTGGCACAGGCTGCCAAGTGCTCGAGATCGATTCTTTATGATGGATTTTGACGGCAGCTTCTGAAAAGTAATGTTTAAAAGTATTCGCTTGAAGAATCGTGCCAGGACGTGTCCCAGATGTTACTGGTCTCAGCCGTGCAAATGAAGGGCTGATATCCCAGCAGAGAGGCCACAGGGTAGTTGGGGGATGCGTCAAAAGTTTCATCGCGATAAAACACTTAAAATTAGACGATCCAAAGCACAGTGGAGTGGGTGGTTGGCAAAAGACTTGCAGAGTGCCTGTAGACAGCTGCGTTTCAGAAGAAAACTCTGATTTTTTAAAAAAGTATTCCTCTGTTTACCTTTTAAGAGGAGCAGCGTAGTTCTCGGTTAAGGAAAAAGGATGTTTGAGGTGGTTTTGGTCACCGGGAACGCTGAGCAGAGGAGGACGCGCTGGGTCAGTTTATCTCTTTCTTATTGTAAAGCTGTTTGTTAATACTGCTTCTCCGAGGGTGCGGTGGGGTAACGGACGTTGAAACCGTTCCGTGCGCAATGCTAGGTGGATGTAACGTGGGTGGATTTATTTTACCGGCAGGAGCGAGCCGCAGATCTCAACGTTAAGCTGTCTTATGTCCTTTTGTCCAGCTCAAGTGCAGAGCTTAAAGTCGGTGTCATCACACGGGAATTTCTTTGTGTGGGTTTCCAGAGCAGTTGCAGCTCGGTATTTGGCATCGGTGCTTTGCTCGTGGCTGCATTGCAACGGCAGAGGCTTTTAGATGTGCACGGCAGGGGACAAACGGCGATCGGCCAGGAGAAAGCCTGTTTTTATAGGATATATAGGTAACAGGCAACCAGAGTAATGAAGAGTAAGGTAGGGAGGCAAGGGGAGCCAAATGCTAACATTAGGTAGCTCGGGAAGTGAGAAGATACCTCAGTCAAGCCTTCGAAAAACGGTGGGCTGCTGGCAACGGGCGTTGATCTCCGCGCTGTACGCGGGACGGCAAACGGAGGAGTCGGTCTCGTCATCTCGTCCGTGCTGACCCGACGTCCCAGCTGCCAGGCGCTGCCGGCTCCGCGTCCGGCTCCGCGGCAATTTCTCGGCCCCCGTAAAAAGCTGTTCGTGCTCTCGGGTCTGGGTGGAACCACGTGTAAATCACCCGCCCGCGATCCTTAGCAACAGCACGGGATGAAAGCCTTGGGGAGCTGTAAGGCAGCAGGCTTAAAAGCTGTTTCTTCAGTGCAGGAGTCAGGGCCGTTCCTTACCAGGCAGTGCCGGATGCCTCTCCCCAGATTCCCCCTTTGATCCCAGCGGGCACCGCTAGCTTCGCTGCGGAGGTGGTGAGAAGGCTCTGCCGAGCGCGGACGAGGCATTAACGCGCGTATATGCGATTCTTGCGCGTTAAAAACGCAAGAGTTCTGCTCTGTTTCCCGGTGACCCGTGGGGAGGCTGTGCTTTGTTGCAGGAGCACTTAACCTCTGGCCTGTAGGCTCTCCGTGCGCTCTGCCCGGACAGTTTAACGTAGATCGTTTTATTTCAAGCAGCTCTCCTTTCCCGAGAGCGATTTGAGAACAGGCTACGGGCTGAAGGAGTTGGTTGCTAAATAGCATCAGCCGGCCTCTGGATGGCATCTGGGAGGTTCTCCGAGCGGCCGCCGCGGCCGTCGCCGGCAGCGCGCCGAACGAACCCGGTGCTCGGAAGCATTGGAGGTGATGGGGAGGTGGTGTGATCTCCCCAAAGGAGAGTGGTGTATGTCGGTGGGAGGGGTAAGGACCCTGCGATGGCAGAGGTAAGAGGAGGAGGTGATGGAGCGTGGTCTGTGAAGCTCTTGAAAATCGCTGGCTCTAACCGGAACAACTTGGGGATATTCCTGTTTTCTGGAGGCTTCCTCATCCTCCCTCCTTACAGCTTCGTGGAGCCGTGGGTCCTACAGCGTTGTGGGGAGGTACGTGACTTGGCAGATTTTCTGTTTGCCGTGCCTTGGGCTTCCCTAGACGATCCCTTTGATCTCTGGATGGGAGAGCAGAAGGGGCAGGGGGAGCCCGTGTTACCTGTGAATTTTCCTCCTAGCATCCTCTAAGTGCCTGCAGTCTCCATGGCAACGTGAGTCGGTCCAAATCCTTCCCCCGCGCCTGGGCCGGAGGCCGCTCCGGAGGCAGAAACTTCTGGAAGGCTGGCTGCCCCGGCCCGGGAGCTTCTCAGCGTGCCTTCACTCCAGGATTCCCCCGGAAAGCACCTTCAGCCCTTCCTCCTCCTCCTACTCCTCCTCCCCTGCCCCCTGCAAATGGAGGCCGTCTCTTCCGCAGCCGGAGGCAGCGTGGATGTGCAAACGGTCCGTAGCTCTGACCGCGTAGCAAGTGCAGCACCCGAGGCTTCGAACGCCTTTGGTCTTTGCTTTGCGACTTCTGCTCACGCCGGCTGTGCGCATTGCTGCTCCTTCCAGGTATCCGTGCTCGGGGAGAGGAGAAGGATGCGATTTTTCCCCGCCCCGTGCCGCGGAGGCTCTGATGCGAAGGCTGGCGACCTCCGAGGCTGCGGCGTTTTACCGGGAGCTGCGGGGTTTCTTCCAGCCGAGGAAGCGGCAGATGCATTTCTTGTGAGAAGCTGTTAGTCGGACAGGCTGGATCGATGGGCCGAGGC